>NC_091821.1:245870992-246088492 GCF_038994185.2 Dermacentor albipictus | reverse complement strand
GCTACAACGCTTTCGCATTCCCATACGTAAGCAGCCTTAAGTGTCTTTGCCGAATTTCTTTCGGTTCAGGTTCGGTTGGCGTTCAGACACGTTCCAAAAATATCTGCTCGGGTTCAGTTCCTCCCGAAATTGCGCTTCGGGTACGGTTTTCGGTTCGGGTTTGACACCCTACTATAAACATGCCCCTGGTGCTGGTGATAGCGTCGGGTCGGCCGTGTGGTCATTCGGAGGCTGTGTGACATCTGACGACAACTTCAAGCGAACTTCCAAGTATTTCGAAGTACAGTTGTGATTCACCGGGAAGCCAGGTATACGGAGAGACTTGGCTTCTCTGAGCTTGGAGCTGGGCGGTACTACAAGACACCCGCCAAGGTGAAGAACAGTGGTGGAATATCTCTTTCTTTCTTTTTTTTTTTTTTGACGGGAGGTTCAGCATTCATTTGCGATGGAGGAAACTAGAATGGTGTGCGGAATTAAGTTATACAGATTACATGAAATAGTCGAGAAATCGTATTTTCTTTCCTCGTGTGCCACCTTAACGAATAAAGTGAACATGTGAGAACACATTTGTTTTCTAGCAAGAGTAAACTACGCAATTGATGAAAAGGGCGCATGATCGTCACATAGCGAAAATCTGACTATTGCGCACAAAGTGGAAGGTTCTTGTACCTCACAAAAATGAAAAAAAAGAAAGAAATCCAACTGGACAGCACCTCTCCACTTATGCACCGCGGCTCAGCTGCTGAGCGCGGGACGCCACGGCCCCGATTGCAATCCACAGTATCCGCATTTCGCTGGGAGTCGAATGGATGAGTGTGCGTATACTGTGATTTGTTGAACTTCAGGAAAAGCCAGGTGATGAAAATTGAGTCAAAAGCTTTCTTCACGCCTTCACCACAGCCCGGTTGCAGCTTCGAAAAAGGCAGAGCGAGTGAGTGTACGAAACCGATCCGGTGCGACTGTGCCCGCGTTGTTGACACGCATGCAGCATCCGACTATTCCGCCGAGTATGGGGGGGTCAGGTTACGCATGTTTTGACTGCTACACCTTCCCATCCAGCATACGACCGTTCGTGGACAGAAGCGCTGCTGACAAAAGAATCATGTACTTTCTAGCGCGGCGCGATAGGTCGAGATCTCAGCCACGCGGGAAGGCGGAAGTTGCTGCGCAGTTTTATCTACAGGGGTGCCAAATGCACTCGCACCGATCATCGATTTCTTTGTTTGTTATTTTCGCGCTCTTGTCTTTCGTTTGTTTGTGTCTGTCGTGCGAGTGAGCGAGCGCTCGCCTGTTTGCGGGTAAAAGGCTGCGCTCAGTGCGCGCACAGGCCGGGAGAAAATGGGCCCGCTGCCATTAAGGAGGCGGCCGGCCAAGCGGTCCTAATTGCGCGCCGAGGAGCCGCGGCGCCGGGAGCCGCGCAGCGAAACCGAGACACTGGGCCGCGCCGCTGCTCCCGCCGCTGCTCCCGGGGGCGCGGCGGCCGCAGATTTATGGCGGCCCCGGGCCGCATAATGCGCTTGGCTCTCCTCCTCCCCGCGGCGTCTATAAGTATAAATGGAGCGACCGCGGCCGGGGCGCCCTAAGAGGCTCTGAAAGATGTCTTGTTCCCGTGAAGCGGTTAATGGACTTTTATGCGGCCCAACAAGGTCTCGGGTTGCTTTTTCAACCCCCTGCCCGTCCGACTCGTCTCTCTGTCTGTCTGGGAGCCCCGGGCCAAGATGTAGGGGGGAGCGCGGGAGCCTTTGTGCGACGCCGCCGCTGCCATGGGCGCGAGTCGGAGCCACGGTCAAAGGGAGGCCGGGTGGAAGCCTTCCGCCGAGCGCGCTCTGACGCCGCGGGGCTGCAGTCGCGCGCGCCGATCCTGTAAGCGCGCGAATCTTTCTTGATTCCGCGCGTTTGAAGGCGTCCAGTTTTTGCGCGTTTGATCGCCCCGTGCGGTTGGCGGCGTTCAGCCGAGTGCGGACTGGAGCGTGTCTGCTTAGCGGGGGTTCCGTTTCAGCCACGAAGTACACCCGCCCAGGTACCTCGTGGCGAGGAAATGAGTCGTCGGCCTTCTATGTCAGAACTGTAAACATAAGCGCCCGGTTATGCGCAATAAAAGTACAGCGTCACTGAAGTGCAATGGAAAGTTAAGAAAGTGCGGGTGGCAGACACCCCTAAGATTGCGATATATACGAGTAATTACGAAGTAATGCTATCATTGCCGTTCTATAAAGTCAGGTACTGTCACTGAACGACACACGTCGCCCTTACCAAGTGGTTCCAAAATGGGCAGCTTCTCGCAAGTGCTTGTTAATGCGGAAGTAACGCGTTTGTAGGAGTTGCTTTACTATACAACCCTTTAAGTTCATCGACTCTCACTCACCTGCCGCAGTAGCTGAGCGGCTGTGATGTTTTGCTTCCGAGGACAAGACCGCAGTTTTGATTCCGTGTATATAGGGTGGCCGCGCGGTATCCGCAGGAGTCATGGGCGTCGACTGTGAAAATGTTCGCGCTCAGAGATTCAGGTGCGCGTTAAAAAACTCAAAGTGTTCGCATTATTGAGTGTTCCTCTGTGAGGTTGCACCCTCATTAGCATGTGTATACAGTGTTTTCTTTTCTTTTTTTTTGCTGTGAAACTTAAAAAGAAAGAAAGCCTGCGAAATTTACCCGATTTACGTCAACTGCCTCGTTCTATGGCTCTTAATACGTTCATCTCTTTTCTCCAGGGAAGATCATTCTGGTATTCCAGTAGTTCCGGAATGTGATTGTGCATTTATGGCATTCATCGATATCTTAATTGAAGGTATTACAATAACCTCCAAATATCATCCACCGCTGCTATTGACAATGTTAACACTAAGCTCTTAAAATATTGCTTGCTTCATTTGTTAGTCTGTATCACATATTCGAGCAGTATTTGTCGTCTGGTATGTTACCCATTGCCTGAAAGATCGAGAAGGTTGTCCCCATTTTTGAAAATGGAAATAAACGCACCCCTGAGAGCTACCGCCCAGTATCATTGACATCATCTAAACTACTTGAGTACATAGTCGCATCGCACATCTATGCACGTCTTGAAAGGAACGGGTTCTTTACGGAAAAACGTGGTTTTGGGAAAGGTATCTCTTGCGGAACTCAATTACCGATCTGCATTTTAATATGAATAACAGCCAGCCAATGAATGCCATATTTATTGATTTTGCAAAGGCATTTGATCGTGTTGCTCAGTGCTGTCTCATTTCTAAATTATCTGCTCTAGGTACTGACTCACTAACGCTTCATGGCTTCGGAACTTCTTATTACTTCGTCGTCAATTCACTGGCGTTAACAACTGTATTTCTTCTATTACTGAAGTCACGTCTCGTGTACCGCAAGGGAGCGTCTTGGGACCTTTACTTTTCCTAATATACATCAACGGCTTACCTACCAACCTGTCCTCTTGCATGCGATCTTTTGTTAACGATTGTGTTGTTTACCGCAGAATTAATCCTGCTAAAGACCATACAGCTCTCCAAAATGACCTTGCCATTATTTACAAGTGGTGTAACACATGGAAAATGTCCCTTAATCCATCCACGTGCAAAATACTTTCCCTTCCACGTAAGCGTAGCAGTTCCATATTTTCCTATATACAACCTAAATAATATGACTGTGTCCCGTACCACAACCTTGGCGTGAATCTAACAACTAACCTTTCTTGGTTTTCGCATTTCAACACCATCTGTGCTATCGCATCTAAAACGCTTTCTTTTCTGTGGCGCAATCTTAGAACTTTAGCAACTAACGTGTGTAAATTAGCATACCTTACATTAGAGCACCTGCAGCTCGAATTTGCGTCGTCTGTATGGTCGCTATATCAAAATTAGCTGCCGTGTTCGAATGCATACAGAATAGAGTTGCCTGGTATATTTCCAGAAACTATGACCGTAACTCTAGTACATAACACGCATCAAGCTTGGCATCTCTTTGCAGCCTCTGGACGTGTCCTCCCACACGCACATCATCTCGATTATATAATCATCTTAGCTTCAGGCGCATTTTCGGTAAGACAGGCGGCTTCAATTTATCTGCTCTGCATTGTGTAGGGCAGATAAATTGCTCACTGGAACGGTCTTCTCGACGAAATTGTTATCGACATTGTTATATTACACCCCTAACAGAAGGGCGTGTATACAGGTAATAATCGCTAAACCGTACGTACGTGCTGACCTAAGGTCTCTTGCGCATCATCATCATAATAATAATAATAATAATAATAATCATCATCATCATCATCATCATCTTCTTCTTCTTCTTCTTCTTCTTCTTCTTCTGCTGCTGCTGCTGCTGCTGCTGCTGCTGCTGCTGCTGCTGCTGCTGCTGATGATTATGATGATGATGACGACGATGTGCAAGAGACTTTAGGACAGCATGTATACGTATACGTACGGTTGAGCGATTATTACTTGCTGCTGCAGCTGCAGCTGCTTCTGCCGCCACCGCCGCCGCCTATTTTGTATGTGCACTGCAGGACGAAGGCCTCTCCCAGCGATCTCCAATTACAGTAAACCACGCTGTGGGGCTAGTTGGTGCATAGCTTTCAAAAATAATGAAGCGCCAACGCTAACGGCACAAGGCGCTACTTGCAACTGTTTATTGAAGTCAAAGGGGGGTGATTATATAGCCATGGGGAGAGGGGGAAGAAAAAAGAGGGACACTGATTATGTGAATGCGCACGTGCGAGAACACTGAAGATATATTTGAAGGGAATCGCGATTAATGAAAATCTAAAAGTTATCTAAAAACATGCTTTCATTGTTATAAATATTCAGAGGCGGGGTGCTCACACAGGCGTCCCCTCTTTTCTTAATCTGGTTGGCCTCCAACAATTCACGCGCCACAGAATCTTCACTTTTAAGCATGATTGTTGTGTCATGAAGCCTTGCTTCACATACTTGTTTCTTCTCATTCCCGCAGGCCTTGCAATGAAGCGGCAATATGGTTATGGTTCAAACTTGCCGTTTCATTGCAAGGCCTGCGGGAATGAGAAGAAACAAGTATGTGAAGCAAGGCTTCATGACACAACAATCATGCTTAAAAGTGAAGATTCTGTGGCGCGTGAATTGTTGGAGGCCAACCAGATTAAGAAAAGAGGGGACGCCTGTGTGAGCACCCCGCCTCTGAATATTTATAACAATGAAAGCATGTTTTTAGATAACTTTTAGATTTTCATTAATCGCGATTCCCTTCAAGTATATCTTCCGTGTTCTCCCACGTGCGCGTTGACATAATCAGTGTCCAGAGAGCCACCTCTGACTTCAATAAACAGTTGCAAGCGCCTTGTCCTGGTCTTTTGTTCCTTCTTAGTGTGCCGCTACCGTCGGCGCTTCATTTTTTGAAATCTACAACTACCCCTGTCTTGCGCTAGATGATACCAACTTGCGCCTGGAAATTTCCTGATTTCATCACCACACCTAACCTTCTGCGTCCTCGAATGCGCTTCCCTTCCCTTGGCACCAATTCTGTAATTCTATTGGTTCACCGGTTATCTGCCCTGCGAAGACTTGGGATCGTTCCCCATCTGCGGCAAATTCTTTTTTCGTCCACTTTCATTTACGTTTATTTATCATTTCTTTCTTTATTTCAATTGGTAAGTACAAGTAATTTCCCCTATGTTGTCCTAGGTGTCTTTGTTTATTGGCTTCTTATGATATGATTAATAAAATATCGGGCCTCTCGGTTAACCCCCTTTCTTCTCGTTCGTTATGTATATGTATAAATATCTGTGCGTGTAAACTTTGCGGAAACAAAGGCGCGAAGCCCCCACGGTGGAATGAACCCGTTGGACACCTGGCTGTCACATCCGGGGCTGAACTGCCTCATCACCGTGACCCATTTTTCGGTCAGGCGCCCCCCTGAGAAATTAATTTGCATGTCGACCTCATATTTGAACAGAGATATGATTCCGGTGTAGGCGGTGCACCATCAATTCTTCTGTTCGCTCTTGCGCACGGCCACAAAGCCTCATCGGTGACCTGCCCCTCGTGTTGACATTGGAAAAACATAATCTCTTCTCTTGGCAGGACTTTACGCAGTGCTAATGAATTTGGCGGATAGGATGAACTCGTAAGGAGGCGTATAGCTGTATACGTCCTTTTTGCCAAGCTATTGTGCCTGCGAAGCGATTCGGCGGTTAACCGCGGTCGCCGGAATGTATTAAAAAAAAGAAAAAAGGTGGATTCACGTATGTCGGCATACTGCGCCAGTGACAACGTGCGCTCGCTTTAGTTTATTTTATTTACAGTAATTAATTGTACCCACAGCACTCGTTATAGCGATTTATATGATGGACTTTGAGACTGTATCTATATTGTCACGTAGGTGACGGTGAGCTACCTGGCACGCAGGCAGACAGAAAGGGACACTGCGTCGGCGTTAGACGTAAAGAGAGTTTAATGGGCGAACTTGTGCCCGAAATCAAGTGAACAACACGGTGACGGCGACAGCAGCAAGCGCGTCTGGGGCGTTCGTCGGACTGAGCCAGCGCAGGCGGTGGTCCCGTATTTATACGATTGCACCATACAGTACCATACACCATACACCATACAGATTGCACCATACACCATACGGTGCACTACCCGTGAAAAAGCATCGCCCCGATGCTAAAGAAAATGAGAAACTTGTAAGCATGCAATCAACCAAGGATAACAAAAAACAAGAATGTCTGTTAGTCCGCTAACGCTCAAAAAACTTCTTGAGGCGCGCGACGTGCACCATCTCAGGTCGCGCGTGACGTCGCTGTGACTGCGTCACTCCATCGGGCACAACCTCGTACACTAGCGGTCCAAGTCGTCGAGTTATCTTGTAGGGCCCGAAGTAACGGCGCAGGAGCTTCTCACTAAGCCCGCGGCGACGAATCGGTGTCCACACCATAACGCGGTCGCCAAGTGCGTACTCTTGGTCTCGTCGTCGTAGGTTGTAGAGTCGGGCGTCGACGTTTTGCTGCTCTTTAATACGCATTCGGGCTAGCTGGCGAGCTTCCTCGGCACGTTGAAGGAAGCCGGCAACGTCTGCATGGATGTTGTCGTCTTCAACGTGAGGCAACATCGCATCAAGCATCGTGGCGACTTGGCGACCGAAGACAAGCTCGAATGGCGTCATCTGCGTTGTCTCCTGTGGCGCGGTGTTGTACGCGATTGTCACGTACGGAAGGACTTCGTCCCAAGTCTTGTGCCCGACGTCGACATACATGGCGAGCATGTCGGCGAGGGTTTTATTTAAACGCTCCGTAAGGCCGTTCGTCTGCGGTTGGTACGCTGTAGTGCGCCGATGGCTCGTGTGGCTCAAGTGCAGAATCTGTTGCGTAAGTTCAGCTGTGAATGCCGTACCTCTGTCCGTAATAAGGACCTCGGGTGCACCATGACGGAGAACGATGTTCTTTATGAAGAATCTGGCGACCTCGATTGCATTTCCCGATGCTAACGCCGCTGTCTCGGCATAGCGCGTCAGATAGTCCGTTGCTACCACTAACCACCTGTTCCCGCAAGTAGACGTAGGGAAGGGGCCAAGCAGATCCATGCCTATCTGCTGGAATGGTTTACATGGTGGCTCGATTGGTTGCAGGAGGCCTGCTGGCCTTGTAGGCGGTGTTTTCCGACGTTGGCAATCTCGGCAGGTTTTCACGTAGCGTGCGACGTCTGCGTTCAGGGCCGGCCAGTAGTATTTTTCTTGAATTCTTCTGAGAGTTCGAGTGAATCCCAGATGCCCTGCTGTCGGTTCATCGTGAGACGCTTCTACACTCTAAGCCAAAGAGGACTAAAACGGGTATGGCTATTAGTCTCTTGGGGGACTAAATGACCTGCCACAGATTTTGAACCAATTTTGGACTAACTGCGGGAGCAAATGCGGTGGCCTAACTGGGGGAGCAACTACTGCAGACTAAAAGTGAGGGCAACTTTTAGTCCCTCCCAGTTAGTCCCTAGAAGATCAACGGTTAGTCTGTTAAAGTTAGTCTACAGGAGTAACTGCAGGAGCAACTTTTAGTCCCCCCCAGTTAGTCCCTAGAGGACCAACAGTTAGTCTGTTCAGGTTAGTCCACAGGGAGTAACTGCAGGAGCAACTTTTAGTCCATCCCAGTTAGTCCCTAGAGGATAAACGGTTAGTCCCCTTAGGTTAGTCCACAGAGAGTAACTACAGGAACAACTTTTAGTCCCTCCCAATTAGTCCCTAGATGTTCAACGATTAGTCTGTTTAGGTTAGTCCACAGGGACTAACTTTTCGAGTAACTTTTAAGCCAGGGAGGACCAATGGTTGGGCTGGTTAAGTTAGCCCAGAGACTATCTGTTCGCCCTTCTCTGGAGAAATGTTCTTCCTTTCAAGTACTTCCACTAAACCAACAGTTGTTCCCCCGAGATTAAATGTTGCCCACCATAAAGGTAATGGTTATACCACCTTAATGTTCTTCTAGAGGCTAACGGTTCAAACAGGAATGATTAACATTCAATCCGAAACAATGTGTTTCGGATTGAATATAGTGTTTGGAATAAATCATACTTTTCAGTCATGCACCGAAATCACTTTTCCAATGATTCCAGGTTGCCATAGCTTTTCAAGCAAAAACAATGATCGAACTCAAGTAACCCATGTTTATTTTTAATTACATACTGCCACCATCATCTTGAGCCACAATTAACAAAACAACAAAAGGAATGCTAGCATACAAATGCCAAGTCCTTGGTATACAGTAATGACATATAAATACAGAAGATAAAAAAAATTGACTGAAAATATGCAGCAGTTCAAACAAAATAAAACAACTCCAAAGTATACAGCAGATGAAACGTGTCATAGCCAGAGTGAAATCATGAAAATAAAATTAAGTCAGGAGCAGTCACAGTCAAATATAAGTTAGAAGCACTTTACAATCACCCCCGAATGCAGAGATCTAACTTGGCTCGAACTTGACTTCTGGCAGTCTCAAGACAGCTTCGCCGCGCGTCGTAAATCGTGCTTGATCTTGCGGACGACTTGCGAACGACTTGGCTGCGTCGAAGTCCGCTCAAGTTTGAAGTCTGCTCCCGGGCTAGCTTGAAACTGACTTCGTGTGTTATTCCAACATGGCAGCCTCCCGAACGGCCGTCGCGCGGAGGTTAGCTGCTTTCGAGCTTGCTTGCTACGCCATGGATACAGCATTTTCAGAGGCGCAGCCCTTGCCGAAAATTCCGCGACCCACCCTGCGTGACCGAGGGAATCCGATGGAGCTGTACGACGACGAACAATTCCTCGGTCGCTACAGATTCACGAAGAACGCCGTGCGACTTCTCGCTATGTTGCCTATACGGGTAAGCGGGGACAACGGAGGACCGACTGTGTGCCTCCCATGCTGCAGTTGCTGATGGCTGTGATGTTTTACGGCGCTGGCACGTTTCAAACAGTCACCGGAGGTCCGGTCCGCATTCCTCAGTCAACAGTGTGCCGCGAAGTTGGAACGGAGACTCTGCTCATCGCGAAGCACCCGCGCCAGATGCTGGGGCGCTTCTCGCAGTCACGGAAAGATTGATTGCGAGCGTATTTTCTCATCTCCTGTGACTACACATAATAAAAAGTAGCCCAAATAAGTCAGTCATGCAGAACATGTGCGCTTACCAGTTTTGTGGCGCTTTCCCTTTTCTTCCGCAGCTTCCTCTTTCCGCTTTTGCTTCAGGTTGGTCCAGCATTTTTTCAGTTGCAGGGGATCGCGCCGCGTAATCCCGTGGTTGGCATTCTAATGTTTTGCTATTTCTTTCCATGTCTGATTCTTCTTGGTCAACGACGCGACATCAGTTTTCTGGCATTCCACAATATGCTTGTAGTCGTTCAGGAGTGTCGTCGGCAGGCTCTTTTCGTCTTCTTTAAAACGGGCTGCCGTCTTGCGTTGCGGTGCATTCTCTTGGGAGGAGACCGTACGTGAGTGCGACATTTCAGCGTCAAAGCCTGTTGACAGAACAGCAATTTCGTACCGAATGCGGCGCGCGGCCGTCGCGCGAGCCCCACAACTTGTTTTCCTAACAGACGACACTTTCCTAGCAGACGACACGCACTGACAATTTGCGATGTCTACGACTGTGCCGCACTCTCCCTCTCGTTGTTCTCGACAAACCCTCCATGCGAAGCAGACAAATCGTTTGCACGTGTCATTTTATTTATTTATTTTGTTTTTTTATCGGGTGTTGTCACCCATATGGGTCCGGGCAGGGGACTCAACGGCGCTCGGTACTCTTCGTTCGCAGCACATGCTGCAGTTTTTTTCTTGTTTGTGACTCCGGCCTAGTGCGTTCGAATAGGTTGGATTTTTCTTCAAAGGCTCACGTAGCCCGAGGAGAACACAGGCCGTCGCCTTCCTCCTGGAATGCCTATAGGCGAAAAGGGACGCGCGAGCTCCCTCAGAAACCGACCGTATGCCTCGTCTCGGCCTCTTGTATCCGGTTGCCGGCCCAGACGGCGCATGAACGCCTTGCGGCAATCGAGAACAAAAGCCGTTTAAAGGCCACCATACGAACCAACCATTTCGTTCGCTTCTCTACGGCAACAAACATGCAACAAGACCTCTGAGTTAAAGATAAACTTAAACCAAAATAAATGTGACGATAAAATTGATTTGCACTCAAATACACTGTCGCCTAAAAGTGTAGCGGCGACTTGAAAAGATGGTGAAACCTGCAACTCAAAAAGCGCCCCAAAACACCGAAACTTGAAGACCACTTAAATCCGCCGGGAACGCGCGCGTTCCGCAAGCAACACTGCCCATCGCAGCGGCGGACGTAGCCAGATGCAATAAGCTTACGCAAACTATACTTGAGCACTTATGCCCTGGTGGAAATTTGGAAAGTTACATACTTTTTGGCTGTACAACGTGCCTTACGCTAATAAATTTATTGTTTACCTCGAGCACAGACGAGCAACCTGCTTTTGTATTGAAGCACAGTCTTGACGAAGCAAGTCAGCTTGAGCGTCTATGAAACGCGAAAGCCGACTTGGGCGTTTTGAAGTCCGCCTCTTGCTTCGGGCCGACTTCGTCAAGTCAAGTCCAAGCCTGATCCAAGTTAGATCTCTGCATTCGGGGATTAGTGTCTCTTTAATATCCTGGTCAGATGGGCAAACTTAGGGCACCTTGAGTGAGTTTAATTTACTTCGTTGAGTGTCACTTCAGCAGCAGGGTGCTAGGTGGCAAACCAAAGTGTCATTCAGGAATACTGGAAATGATGCTATACAATGAAATCTTAATATAATAAACTTCAGGGGACTACAATAATTTGTTCGTTAATATGAAAGGTCATTATAGCAAAAGCCCCAGAATTAACAATTCCGTGCATCAAGCCATAAGTGTGTAAGTTTTGACTGTGTGGGCCATCCACAAAAACTTGTGAGTTGGCCCTCTGCCTATTCTGTTGCTATATTCCATTGACTCGGCCACCATATACCACCAAAGCACCGTGGCGCACATGAAAGAGACGCTGTCGACAAAACCACAGACAAGCTCCCAGACGCCTCCGAAGCACAATGTTCTTTTTTCTTCTTTTCTTTTTTGTCACTTTCATTGCCGCATGCGCGGTCACAAAACCTATTATGTCGTCAACTCCAGAAAGAACAAAAGAAAAGTTTGTGGTCTCCTCGCTACGCTCACGGCGCGCACGCTCCGATTCCGCGCGCGCCGGACGACACCGCGGGTTCGAGCACTCCGAGGCGCCATGCGTGCTGGGCACCGCGTCCGCGCCTGCTCCGGCCCGCTCCGTGTGCCGACGCGCAGCTGCGCGCGTACGCGCCCCGCCGGCCCCAGCTTAGGGGGAAGGCGAGACCACGCGCGCAGCAAGGGAGACCCTAGGCAAAGCTCTCGAGACACCAGAAAGTACATTTATTAAACTGGAAGTCAATACAAACATCAATTTTTAACGTCCCGTCCGAATCTGAAGCTAGTTACACAAAACATGGCCGAATGGTCGCCGGTGGCCACTAACGGCGCACCGCGACAGAGAGAGAACAAAGAAACGAGGAACAAAGAAAAAAGAACCCCAGCAGTAAGAAGTTGCCTATCCTTCGGTCAGCGCCTGCCATCGCGCGCCCCACAGCAGAGAAAAGGGAAATAGAAAGAAACGACAGACGAACAGACGGGGGCACAATCGGCAGACGCTGCCTCAAAACATCGAGACGACGGAAGAGTGCGCGCGCGCCCGACGAGCCGAAGTAACCATCGGCCGGCGGCGGACAAAGGGGGCCGCCGCCGGCAGAGAGGAACACGTACGCACCTTCAGACGCCCCGATGTGGTCTCCCCAGGACCCGACTTGCGCGCGCTTACCCGGAGTGCATGCAAGCAGGGCCCGAATCCCGCCAAAATGTTAGCCAATGGCGAAAGCCTGTTGACCTTCGTCTGGGCGGGATGACAGCAGAGCGACAGTGTTTTATGACCCGCTGCCACCCCGTCCAGGCAGGGAGGAGAGGTACACGGAGCCCCCCTCTCTAAAGGGACTAAAGTCAGAGGACTAAATTGTGCCGTTGATTCCCACCGTCGACCGTTACCTTGCAAGGACGAACATTTAGTCCCACAAATTTGCGCACGACACTTTGCCTCTGCACACGGCACGCACGGTGGATTAACCGTTGATCCAAAGGTCCAACGGCTGCCGTTAGTCCCCTTTTCCCCGTTTTCGGCTTGAGTGTGTTGTGCGTATTTGAGGACCTTCCCATGCGGTTTTGACTTTCTTGAGTTGTGACAAAAATAGTCCACTAACGACGGAGTAGTCGGCCCCAGTGTCGACGAGTGCAACCACTGGATTTCCATCTAGGGTAACTTGTAAGTCGGCACTTGGTGTTCGTGTTCGATGTCGATCGGTCACCGACTGTGCGGTCTGTCGCTTCGCACGGTCGCGGCTGCGTCGAGTGGAAGCCTCGTGGCAAGGTAGTGTTGTGGCCTTCAGCCGCGTCATCGAATTTGTGGTGCCGGGTCGCGGCTTCGTGTTTTGTGGCGTCGCTGCGTCGGGTCGCGTCGAGGCGGCGGAATGCGTCGAGGCGGCGGAATGCGTCGAGGCGGCGGAATGCGTCGTGGCGGCGCAATGCGTCGAGGCGGCGGAATGCGTCGAGGCGGCGGAATGCGTCGAGG
This sequence comes from Dermacentor albipictus, assembly GCF_038994185.2. Lineage (NCBI taxonomy): Eukaryota > Metazoa > Arthropoda > Arachnida > Ixodida > Ixodidae > Dermacentor > Dermacentor albipictus. The sequence goes on along the minus strand of NC_091821.1, from coordinate 246,075,398 downwards.
CGGCGGAATGCGTCGTGGCGGCGGAATGCGTCGTGGTTGTAGGGTTTTTCGGTCTTCGCTCGAGAGCGGCGTCACCTCCTGACGTCGCTGGCTTTAGTTTCCCCTACGAGGGCTCGCTGACCTCTCCCTCGCGTACCCTTGGTACGGTGAAGACGAACGGCCTGGGTAGGGTGACGGGGACCCGAAGCGACGCGGGGTGGCATCTTCGGTCGCTCGAAGATGGGCTTCAATTTCTCGAGGCCGTTGGCCAGGAAGAGGTCGTGGGGCGTCGATGTTGTACCCGCGGAGGCCCATCTGACGGTAGGGGCATTTCCGTAGGAGGTGGCCGGCTTCACCACAGTGAAAACAAAGCGGTCGTCGATCTGGGGTTCTCCAGATGTCAGTCTTCCTCGTGGTGGTTTGCCGAAACGTGTTTGAGCGGACGGCCTGCTGCGGACGCGGCGGTGGCGGGTAGGCTTGGCTGCGTTGAGGTGGCGCGTACGGTTCCCGTCGCCAGCTGGTCGGCCTCGCTTGGCTTTGCAGAGTGGCGGCGTAAGTTGAAACGCGTGGCTCCTGGCAAGGTGGCGATATGGTTGGCGCCATTTCGGCAGGATCGAGTGTGTCCAGCGCTTGTTGTACCGCGTCCCTTACAACGTCGGCGAGCGAGGATATTTGTGGTTGCGCACCCTGTAGCAACTTGCGCAGCTCGTCGCGCACGATGGCACGCATGGTATCTCGAAGGGCCACTGCGGAGGTACTTCGGGAGTCGTCGCAGTCTGACGGAGGAGCGCGTAAGTTGCGGTCGTATTGCTTTGCGCGAAGCTCGAGCGTCTTCTCGATAGTGGCCGCTTCGCTAATCCATTCGGCGACGGTCCTCGGTGGGTTGAGAATGAGAGCGACAAAAAGTTGCTCCTTGACGGCACTCATAAGGTACTGAAGCTTCTTGTCTTCAGTCATGTTGGCGTCCGCGTCGCGGAAGAGCTTTTGCATTTCTTCCGCAAAGACGGTTACGGACTCGTTTGGATGCTGCTGTCGAGATTGAAGCAAGGCCTCAGCTCGTTCTTTGCGCAGAATACTTGCGAAAGTTGCAGATAAGTGCGTCTTGAAAGCCTCCCACGTTGTCAGGGACAGCTCCTGGTTCTCGTACCAGACTCTAGCAGAGTCTCCGAGAGAGAAGAAGACGTTCCGAAGTTTGTCTTCGTCAGACCACTTGTTGAAGGTTGCAACTTGTTCGTAACGTGCCAACCAATCTTGTAAATCTTCCCAAGTGGAGCCGCTAAAAAGCGGAAATACTCGCGGCTGCTGGACGACGAGCGCCGCAGGTGTAGTGGCGGCTTGCATTGGTGACGTCGAGCGGTGGTTCACACGGCGACCAGGGGCAGGTAGTGGTCCCAATTCAGCCGGCAGTCCTTGAAGTCGGCGGCTGCTCCGGGTTTCTTCCTTCTTGTCTTCTCTGGAGCTGTCTTCCTCGTCGCCAGCTCCAGATGCACTTGGGCTGGTGTCCCGGCTTTGAGGGGGTGTCCGGAGCAAAAGCACCTCCACCAAAAATGTCACGTAGGTGACGGTGAGCTAACTGGCACGCAGGCAGACAGAAAGGGACACTGCGTCGGCGTTAGACGTAAAGAGAGTTTAATGGGCGAACTTGTACCCGAAGTCAAGTGAACAACGCTGTGACGGCGAAAGCAGCAAGCGCGTCTGGCGTTCGTCGGACTGAGCCAGCGCAGGCGGTGGTCCCGTATTTATACGTTTCGCGTGCATGATCGAAACGCGTCAAGCGGCGCCCCCTGCGCCGCAGCGACGCCGCGCGGTGCAGAAGCCGAAATAAACGCACGTGGCAATATATACTGTGTAAAGAGAAACATGCAGCCTGCGCTGGATGAAACTGTTTTTTTTTTCGTACATGCATATATCGTTTGATTCAGTAACATGATCAACTGCTGGTGGTATTTACTTCTATGTAGAGGTAACCGTTGAGCATAAGCGACTAATAGCACTATCAGAACCCTGGCTATATACTGACGAACCTTCGAATGAAGGCTGTCTTGTCTGGGCTGGGTGCTTCAGCTCTTTATGGCTAGAGTGCGGATGTTTCTGCTATATGGCTATCGGGCTAGGCTCGCGGCGAATCTGTTCAATCGCATCGGCTTCTCACTCTGCGTCTCCGCTATAGACGCAAGAGCAAGAGGGAAGTTTCTTTCTACCCGCGATCTAGGAGCGTAGCTTGAACTGTCACATTCTGTTGGTGTTCGCTTGGACAAGGCCTCCTTTCACAGAACCTAATGCATTCTGTTCCACGTCTCGCCGGCTCAGTTCGTTAGTCGGGCACCGCAACATACCGTCGTATTTTATGCGACGGTTATTACCATCGCATATACAATACCAATATGTGCGAGTCACTGCAGATGAAGTAAATGCTACACGAAAAAAAAAAAATCGTCCAGTGCGTAAGTCTATAGCCGGCTACACAGTCTGCGGCGTTCTTATTATCAATGCCGGCGAGGCGACCGCACAAAGGCTTCGTTCAGTAGGCAGGGACGGTGCGGGCGGAAGCTTTTAACAACTTTCGAAATACCTAGAAAGAAAGAAAAAAGTAATTTGGTTGCAGTTACTCCCTGAGTACGTGCACTGACTAGACGCAGACGAGCGACTGATCGCCGATAACGGGCCGAGTTCAACAGAGAGCATTAATGGGGCGCCCGTCCGCCATCTCTCGTGCTAGCGGAGCTGTCATGCGCCGTCTAAAACGTTCCGGAAATACAAATACAGAGAAGAGAGAGCAAATTTGAGGGAGAGGCGAAATAACAGCCACGCGAGATCAGCCCCGCAGAATAGCAGGTGTACCGCATCCCTCCGGGAAGCCGCCCCGCACAAGCTCTGCGGGCCGCCGATCAATGGAAGCGATGTATCCCGAACTTTTCGCAAATGTCGAGGGATCGCCTTGTCGTCTTTTTTTTCCCCCTGCATCTACCGTCTGCCGCTGCAGTCTCCCCTCCTTTTGCCCCTCAACCTGCGCGGATCTCGTAACGACGCAGTGTCGTCGTCTTCTCTCGTCTAGCACAGCGCTTCGGGCTGACACGCCGGCGTACGTGGTGGCAGTCGGCGAAGCAGGGATAATGATAAAAAAAAAAATGTCAAATCAGCATATCGCGCGGCTTTAAACAGCAAAAACCACTTTTGAAGGCTCCTTCTACTCCCTCCTCCGATGTCGTCTGTTTATGCGGGGGAGCGCGCGGCGGCAGCCCCCGGGGAACGGCGTCAGGGCGGCCTCCCCCCTCTTCGCTGGCGGCGGGGCGTTAACGAGGCCCGGGCGAAGGGTGCCCGACCACCGCCGCGGCTGGTGTCGGCGCCCAACCAGGGCCCATCTGTGAAGGAGCCAGCCATGCATGCCGATGAGCGACCAGGCGTTGCGGACCGGCGCTTGTAGGGTGTCGCTGCGGGTGCGGGTCCCCCTCGCCGCCTCTTCCGGGGAGCCACTCTAGTGCGGCGGTCGCAAAACGGAGTCGGCGATGCGTCCACCGCCGGGGGGCCACGGCGGCCAGATTGCAAACGGGGCGATGACAACGACGCCTCGAAGTGCGAGGCACCGTTACAACCACTCCGGACGACCGCAGCTTATGGCTGCAGCGTGGGCGCCGCACGCGCCGTTGCGGCAACGAGTGCGCGTCGACACATTCATGCGCTTATTTCGACCCTGCTGTAGAGTAATCATCCTATAGCCGGGGCGAGTTCCGCGGTGTGAGATTGCACAGCGTTCGCTTAAAGAAAGAAATGAAAAGAAACCGCGCGATCAACGGTAGCGCGTTCGATCGACGACACGGTTTTTAAATGTCAGAGAGGTTATTGCATGTTACAAATGGACTGTGATACAGGAGAGTGGTGTTACGTTCTCATCGTGGACATTTTTGACCAGCCGCGCGTGTGAAACGTTCGTGCATGTAAAGGGCAGGTTCCAGCGAAATGGTCACGATGAAACCCATGACAAGAAACAGAGAAGGAAATCTTTGCTTTCAGTACGAAATACTTCTCTAGTGGCAATAAGGGATGCCGGTACATTTAGCACGATGTTTCAGCTGTATGTAAGAGCTGATTCGCTCGTGGTCCATGCCCAGTAATACCCAAGTGGAGTTCAGCGTTGGTACACTCTGCGGCTGGTGACTGCGCAATGCACTGAATGTCCTTGGTACATTTGAAAACGCTCACTCGCTATGCAACGTTGCATTGCAGTTAAGAAACATTGCTTTAAGGAAACATTTAAGGTGAGACTTATTTGGCATTTTTGGGGGGGAATTTAAACTGCGCTAGGGACGAGACACTAAAGTAGAAGAGGACAGGACGAACGCAGGCTAACAACTGGTTTATTGTTTATCTGCGTTCGTCCTGTCTTCTACTACGGTGTCTTGTCCCTATCTCAGTTTAAGTTCCCGAAAATATTTCTTCCCAACTAGCCTCCCAAAACACTATCCTTGATTTATTCGGTAGTTGTTCGTTGAAGAAAGCTGCATGTTAGGTAAACGTCACCATTCAGTATTAATCAACGCCGACCAAGTTGCCAACCTTTACAGTTGCTGAGAACTGTGTTAAACTGTGTCGGATTACGATCGAAGCGTGCATGCCCTTAAAGGGACACTAAAGGCAAATATTAAGTCGAGCTAAAGTGATAGATTAGTGCTTGAGAATCTCTAAGGCGTCAATATTATCGCGAGCAGGGCCTTTATAATCGAGAAAATGAGGTAAATGCAGGACATGGTTAGAGACTCCCCCGGGACATTCAAGCACTTAACTGCCCGATGACGAAAGCACTCCTCAGTTCATTCTGTCACTAATACTCACCCATTCGATGCAAAAAAAAATAAAAATTCTTGTATTGTATTATACAGTGAAATAGAATGCTTCTTGTCCATTTCTATTTCATTTCTTATAAAAAAAGAACTCATTGAAATTACCCTTGACAACGACGCGGGCGGTCGAAAGGTTCCGTTTTCGCTCGACTCCGCGCCGCCCACGCTTTCGCGTTTCACAGTTTCGTTATCGCGTATGCTGTGCTGGTTTGGCTGGCTCGCGACACACTCGCACAAACTGCAAGTAGCAAAGAATTCAACTTCCACGTGATGTCGCGGTATGCCCAAACGGCCTACGCCACTTGACCAAACATCCCCTGCAGCGGCGAATCCACCTCTCTGTCTTGGCTCGGTATACCGCCGCCTGTCGGGTGCCGTTTTACTCACCGGCTGTACTCCACGACAGCAAAGGGTGGTGATAGCGTATGCGACGCCACCACTCCCCCGGTTGGGTGGCGGTAGATTTGAATTTCGAAAAAGGTACTCGGACTCTTTAGATGTCTTTTCTTGGCACGAAACAAGCATTGTGAGGTTTCTGGAATGGTATTTAAACAGTCCACGTTGACTTAATGTTTGCCTTTAGTGTCCCGTCGTTGTCGTCGTCGTCATCATCATCATCATCATCATCATCATCATCATCATCATCATCATCATCATCATCATCATCATCCCTACTGCAAGACGAAGGCCTGGCCCAGCAATCTCCGGTTACCCCGGTCTTGTGCCAGATGACACCGTGTTATACTTGCAAATTTCCGAATTTCGTCACACTTAATTCTCTTCCGTCCCCTACTACGTTTTTCTCCTCTTGGCATCTATTTTGTAACTCTAATTTAACGCCGTTTACCTTTACAACGCATTACACGGCCTATCGAACTCCATTTCCTCCTCTTAACGTCAACAAGAATATCAGCTATAGCCCTGTTTGCTTTCCACATATAGGAAGCCTATTCGACGCTCGCACATCATATCTGAAGATTGTTTTAATTATGTCCTCGTCAGACAAAGAGTCGATTCCCGTAAACAACGGCTTTCAACGGTTGAAAAATTAAACCTGAAACAGATGCTAGTATTTTGTGCACCCACCGAAGTAACTTAGCGGCTATATGGTGTTGCGCTGCTAAGCACGAGGTCACAGGATCAAATCCCGGCCGCGTCGGCCGCAATTCGATCGATGGGGATGAAATGCAAACACGCCCGTTTCCCGTGCATTGGGGCACGTTAAATATCCCGTGATGGCCTAATTATTTCGGAGTTTCCCCCACTACAGCGTGCCTCATAATGAAATCGTGGCTTTGGCACGTACAAGCCCAGAATTCAATCCAATTTGTACATTCTGATGGAACATAAAGTTGTACATGGGGGCGAAAATATATGTGTCAAACGCGCATTCATTTTTTTCATCGGGCTTGGAGAAAATTGATACTTTGTGTGATACGTGCCGCTGCATCGTCACCGACGACGAAAAATGAATATCTAATACATGTCAGATGTCACCTGATGGCGTGGCTTTGAAGCTTTAAAGAATTTTAGAATAGGACCATGCGTCTGCATATAGTTTTGAGTGCAGCTGAGAAACCGCCAATAATGATTTAGCCCCTGAAATTCAATTAGTAGTAATTAGCTATCTTTTTATTTGTTGCTCTACTTGTAAATGCGCTGATGGCGCTTCTCATGTTTAATGAGTTTCTTGCAAATTACTTCTGCAGAATCGCGCAAGGTGGAGGAAGTGCCATGAGAGGGGAGAATTGCAATCCACCCGGATGTAGCAGGAAGCTACAAAGGAGCTTGATAAAGTTTGATGGCAGCGCTATCTCGCGCACGCGAGTGCATGCAGTCGCATGCAATCTTTCGCATTTCGCGGGCTTTCTCTCTCCGGCACCCAAAATAACACGTTGCTTGAACCATCTTATCATGACGCCTCTTGCGGAATTGTCTACAACTCGCTTATTGACATCTTGACAATTACAATAATTGAAGATTTTTATAATTGTCTTATTGAACTAATTGTGTGTCAGGAACTAAAAAAAATTGATGTCTGTTTCTCAACAATTAGGATTTCGTCCAAGCTATACTTCCGTCTCGAATAATCCGTGAAATGATCAGTGCTTTCTTTAAAGCTTTTCGCGTGATAGCTGGGACACCCTGTAAATTGCGTGTATTTGAAGCGTAGACTGCGTTCCCGAGGGCAAATTAGGTATACGTAAGAGGCGTCTAACAGCTGCACTGTCGCCATATGCAACGCGGTTAGATCATGCTAAATGGCTCCTCTCAATTGATTTCGAATGATTTCGAATCTTAATTTTGAATGGCACGCGAAAGCTTTCAGCGCATGGCGTTACCCCACTTCTTCATTTAAGGTCGCACGATGTCAGGTGGGGAGACCTAAAGATGGCTCCGGGAATGCGTTACATCCGTTCGCGATCGAAAGAGAATCAGCAAAGGATCATTCGGCCCCACTTTAGGCGTCAAACGGAAGGATGTCTCCGAGCGGGGCGCTCGTTTGACTCTTTCGTCGCCTTCAAGGAAATGGACGTCAAAGCGACGCGACTGGATTATAACTGCGGCACCAAGAGCTTTGCCCATCTGCGAGGCACGAAAGCGCGATCTTCGTTAATGAAGGCGCGCAGAAGTGTCTAAGAGTTGCCCAGATAACGCGCGCGCTCGCATGCCGTGACTTTTCCCGAGAGGCGAATGCTGAGTGGAATTAACTCTTTTGGGACGCCCCCCACCCCGAGGAGAGGCGTTCGCTGGGCTTATAGATTGAGCAGGAGAGGGCACAGGGGAGGACGATCATGCAGAGCCCGGTTGCATCACTCGCACGGACAACTCTGCTGAGTCACAAAGCCACGCTTCTATCCTGTCTTCCAGCTGGCCACGATCAAGCGCTCTCAGCGTGTACCCCCCCCCCCCCCCCCGCTTTTTTATTTTGTGCGTGTGAGGACCTCGACGGACAATAGCGCAGGGCGGGCCCTGTTAACTACCTGTTAGCACTCGCCGGGTTGCCTGCAGAATCAGAAGGTCTGCGATTTGGGGCGAGAAAGGACTGCAAACGGTTGGGGAGGCGCAAATGCTGCAGTCCGGCAGCACGCGGCTGCGTGCGCCAGCCGAAATAGGCGAGCTGACGCGCGGTAACGATCCGCTCTCTTCCGGGGAGGAGCACGAATCAATGTGAGACGGCAAGGGGTAACAGTCCCTGAAATGGACTCGGAATGGATCTGCGGGGCGTCGCACCGCCTCCTCCGAAAAGGGGCTCAAAACAGCGCCCTGGGGACGGACGGGGCCTTCGCACGCAAGAGTGAGGAGGAGGGGGTATATATATGCGGGAGGCAGGATGCGCGTCACTCCCTCCCTTCTCGGCTGCTCTGCCTCCTCGCGCAGGGCTCGCAATCTTCGCTGCTCGAGAGACGCGTTCAGCGCGCGCTCAGACTGCCTATAGTTGCGAGGCTCTTAGCTAAAGAGGGTTCCGAATGAGGAGCGAATCACTTTCGCTGTGGAAGGAGCGCAGATCTCCCGTACGTGCCTACTTATTGGAGCACCGTGAGCGCAACAGTCTCTGATTTCTCGGAAGGAAGGAGTGAGGCCTCTTAGACGAAAGAGTGTTTTCTACTACTTCCAGTGGCTGGCGCTTGAGGCATAGAAGGGGAGCCCTGCGTTCGCACTTGAAATTGGCGAATGAGCCGTGTTGATTGGCGCTTTAATTGCTGACGAATTGTGCTGAATTGCGGCCTTTGTTATCGTTCGATCTGCATTTCTGACCGTTACTCGTGCGCGAGCTCGCCCTTTAATTTCGAGATTGTTGGAAAGTGGTGATCATATGGGGAACCCGTGGATACAAGAATGAAATCGGTACAAATGTGCGTTTGCAAGACAGCGTTTGATGAGTTGCGAATTGTAGTTGGCAACAGTTGGTCATAAACCGAAACAAAGACGTAGGAAGATGCCACGAAAAGCGTGCCGTTTCTGAGAGGCTTTTATTACAGTGACTACATTATAAAGCTTTGAACGGGGGATGCTCTGTCAAATCACTAGCAAGTGGTGATTTGGTAACTCTGTGATGCTGCAACGACGCGCGATCTTATAGTGATGGACCGCAAATCGCCGGCGAAAGCTTTTCAGCAGATTACATACAGGTTGGTTGGAACGATAGCGATAACTTGAGACAGACAGTGACCGAGGAGGTAAGACAACACAAGCGCTTATATATGTTGCTTCGTCGTTGAGTGCACGGTGATCTATTTCGTGGCTGACCGCTTCATCGTCCACAGCGAAAAAAGGCTGCGCGTGGCTAACGAAGTCAAGTAAGTTACTGCATTGGTCCAGTTGGTTCGGTTCCGCATGCTGAAGACAGTGCGGAAGCCACGGAGTACTGAGAGGATGTCGTCTTGACTTGTTCCTTTCTTTCGCGCTGTTTTCGACGTTGCAGTTACTTTTTCTTTATCGACTTCAGCGCAGCAAGGGGAAACTCGATAGTAGCCACTATAAACGCGCGGCGATGGAGAGAGATGAAAAAGAAAGCGGAGAAAATGGAACAGGCCCTCTCTGCCGCAGGGAGGAACAAGTTGTAAAACGCGCGTTAAACAAGACAGCCACCTTCTTCCCCCACGTCGAGCGGCTGCGGGTCCATCTTCGCGGCTAGCGCGAAGCGTGGCCCGCGCCGCGGAACGGTGCACTCCGTCGAGTGCAGCGTGCTTCTCCGTCGGCGGCAGCAGCAGCAGACTATACGCGGATGGCGGTCGGCCGCTGGTGTACGCGAGCGCGCAGGTAAATGATCGCCATTAGGGAGCGGCGGGAGGGGCTCGCCGTTCTCGGGTTCCAATGGCTGCCGGGCTGATCGACTCTGGCGCGCCGCTGCCGACGTCGGCTGCGACGCAAGCACGCCCGCTAATTGGGATAAGTGACTCGCTGCCGCCGGGGAGGGGGAAAAGGAAAAAGGGGTGGCCGGCGGAAAAGAGCTGCCACCATTTACTCCTCGTTGACGTCACCCGCAGGAGGTGGTAATTCGAGCTCCGCGCACGGGCGCTTGACGGAGAGCTGCTGGCTCGCGTCGCGCGCTGACTGACTGCGACGCGCAATCCCGCCGCCGTCACGTCACCGCAGCCGCGCGCACTCATGGCGCTCGTTTCGCCGCGCCGACCGCCGATGGTTTTTTCGCCTCTCGGCAGCCAAGCGTTCGCGCGTCGTCATCTACTTTTCTCCGCCTCCTCGTTGGCTGCTGCCTCGGAGCGAAAGGGGAGAAGAGGCTCGGCATATAAATAACCTTTATTGGGCGCGCCCGAGCTCGCGTTTCATTATTATTTTTTTTTTCGCTACCTTTTCTGACATCTCGCTGGCGGAAACGCATTTGGCTGCGAAATAGGTTCGCTAAAGGCGTTTGCCGCGACGGAGTAGGCGCATGAGGCGTTTCAGCATGCACGCGCGTGCTTTTCTGTTTCGCTACTTTTCCGCCCTTGTTTGATGTATACGAATCAGCCTGTTTACGCTCAAGCGTCGGCGATACGAAAATGTCGCGCCGCGCGCCCACCTAATTTGAGCCTGCGCGAGGCACCCCCGTCGTTGACGCGAGATTGCCTTCCTTCCTGTCATTTTTTTTTTCTTCTTCCGTCGAACAGCGTTATCGACTACGTTCTGATATTGCGGTCGATGATGTCTCGGAGCATTTACATGAAACCAACAAAACGGGGACGAATCAGCTCATTGAGATCAGATCTGGCTGTCGGACTCGTGTAAGCGTTAGCCGTTAACGCTGAACGAACGTCGCATCGGTCTGTGCCAGTCTATATATAGGAGGCACGACGGCTCTGTACAGAGCTGTCCGATCCGCTGAGCAATGTGCGTGTAAATGCGGACAAGTTCGTATACACGTAGGTCGGCGGTCTGAAAATCGTCAACATTCACTGTGTTGTTCCACCTCGACGCAGGCAGCCCGGATTCGACGTCTTGCACGACACGACACGGCAGCGTCGCGTAATGTACGTGTGCAGAGCTGTGTTGTCGTAGTGGCATGCCGGCTGTCGCTGTTTCGAATTCCAGGAGTCTCTTGCACGAAACATTTTACCAGCTGGTAAGTTTACCTTCGGGCGAAGAGCCTCGCGAAAGTTGCAGCCACTTACTAAGCGTTCCAGCAACATAGGTAACACGTTTCAGCGTATGAATCCTTCGTCACTATAGGAGGTTTATCGAAATGCAACTATACATAGAGGCGCAAAAAAAAAAAAAAACAGATATCGCCGAGCGAGACGGAGCACATATCGAAGACCGGAATTACACCATGCATGCAAAGAAATAAACACGAGGAAAACAACGGGTAGATCTGAGTAATCACGAATGCTTGGGGAGGCACCCACAGGTGTTTACGAAACTTTTTTAAATATTTACGCCTGCTGTTTGGGTAAACGCCGAGTGGCCTTTGCGTATTATAGCTCGAAATATTAAACGGATCTGTTGCCAAATGATTCGGAGTAATGAAGACATGGCGCGCATTATCTGACCCTGTCTCTGTGCTTTGGAATCTGTGCTCTGTCTCTGTGCTCTGTCATTGGAATGGTATTATATAGTCTCCATGGCAATCGCAGTGGCGCTGATAAACCCGCATGAAGATCCGTGAAATATACATGGGCATTTTAGGCCCTCAGCAGTTCTTTAATCGCCGCTGTCGTGGGACAAATATTTTGAGATGGTAAATCTCGAAACACTTTTGAAGGCGTCAGAAAAAGCCGCGAGAAAAGACAAGATAATGTTTGCCTGGACTCTGTTGAAACACAGGAAGGATATCATAAAATATTGCAGCATATAAAAAAATGAGAACTGCGGACGAGAGTCAATACAAGAAGATGTTCTCACTCGTTACGACAAAACGTTGACATTATATAATGTTTATACCAGTGGTTTCATTTTCTTAGTGATTAAGGCTTTCGGAATTCCCATGTGGCCATCCTGAAAGCTGCAGGCTGTTCTTGCTCTTTTAGGCATGGAAGACGCTGACACGCTGTTCCGCGCGCTCGTCGAAATTCGATTTGTTGGTGCAGTTTATGCGGACACGATATATATTAACTTGCATATTGCTACGTAGTTAATTTAATGCTGCCTTTTCTCCATACGACTGAGGTCAAACGGCTACAGGAATTACGACATATTGAATGGAGGCGAAGGACGAGTCATAAGCATACACTCCATTCTGCAACCCGTTTGGGATTGCGGAATGTAAGGTGTGGAAAATGTCCGCCTGGCATATAGTCTAGTAAATCAGAGAAAGGACTTGCCTAACGCATCACCTTAAGAATATCGTCACAGGAGCTAGCTCAAGTTGTCAGCTCACCTGTGCATGGGCGGCATGGTATATATTAAAGATAAAAGCTCGCGCAGCAGGCGTCTGGCTGCGACGGCAACGATAACGGTAAACAGCACGATAACCCTGTAATACGCTGTAGGCTTTATACAGCCCTATATTAGGCTGCCCGATTTCTTCTGTGTCCTATTACGGTATACGGTGTAGCAACCGGCAGTAAAGAACTTCTTTTTTTTTTGTAGAACAACACCAGGTAATGCAACGTTGATCACCGTGTTACAGTATGGCTGGCCCGGAAATACCGCCGGAATTAAACCCTGAATTTCAGCAATGTATGGAAGCATACAGTACAGGGATGCCTGACGTCGCGCACCCGAGGAACAGCGCCGGCTGTGATGTTTTGCGGCACTCTCGGTACATTATTTGAAATGACGGGCGGTTATCTGTTTGCGTAAACATGTCGGCGGTAACATGATCATGACGGAAGCGTTTTTGTTTGTTTCCTTTCCGAAAAGGAAACTCGCGCAACGCAAGAACGTTTCTCGCGTGCTATATACAGTTGATAACAGCTTCGCCCTCCCGCGCTATTTCGTTGTTGTGGGATGCGTCCTGCGGTGTTCCGGTATATACTCTATACGCTCGTATAGTGTGTGCTAGAATACCGGGACATGTGCCGCGCGCGGGCCGTGAGTGGGTCCTCTCCGCGATGACAACGCCAGGCGGCGCTGTCCGTGGCAGGCGTGCTCAGAATACGTCGTCGCCGTGTCTGGGCGTCGGCATGGCTTGCGCATTGCTTAAATGCGAGTTTGGCTGGAAGACGCGGTTGTCCTCTTTCGAGTAAATTCCGTAATACGCACACATTCGCCTGATTCTTCGTAAGTTAGCCGCTTTGCGCACTATATGCGCAGCTCGCTCTTCGCACGCGGAGCAACATACACAAGGCAGACGCAGAAACACAGATTGTGAAGTGTTTATGTGAAACATTGTTGTGTACATATGAATATCTGTGCCTCGATAATTGACAAATTCAAGAATAAGCCGCATAAACAAAGTAGTTTGTACGCATATACGCGGAAATTGGGGCAAAGTCCTAACAAGAGTATGTGCAGTGTACAAGAGAGAGAGAGAGAGGGAGCTAGGGAAGCTTAACTATGCCAACGTTGTCAAAATTTGCATAGAAAAACTAGAAAAACGTACTTCAGGAGCACAAATGCACATGATGAATGTGAAAATATGCTTGGAAGAATTTATAGCAAGACAATCACACACACACACACACACACACACACACACACACACACACACACACACACACACACACACACACACACACACACACACACACACACACACACACACACACACACACACACACACACACACACACACACATACACAGGCTGTCCGAACGGATCACATGCAGGGCCCGTTGCAATACCTGTCGCCGACTCGATGGGTTGTTTTATTTCAGCCAACCTCCTCCCTGCTTCTCCCATCATTGCAGGCGAGCTCCATCTGGCCCGTTGAAACCCTGAGAACGAATGTAATACTTGGCCTGTCAACGCACAGCCACGTTTGGATGTAACTCGCATAACAGACGTTCCAATTGTGCCTCCCAACTTTATAGACACTGTTGTGAAAATTTCGGCCCTGAAGTTACGTTGCAGAATTAGATAGACCTGAAGCTCAGGAATGGCGAACTGGGATGGGGAAGGGCGTAGGGTTTTATGAGGCCTTTCAAATATATTCAAATAAAGTTTACTTTCTCGAACAATCGCAATTAGCTCTCCCTCTTCTGATATTTAAGTGCTTAATTAATTATGGGGTTTTACGTGCCAAAACCACTTTCTGATTATGAGGCACGCCGTAGTGGAGGACTCCGGAAATTTCGACCACCTGGGGTTCTTTAACGTGCACGTAAATCTAAGTACACGGGTGTTTTCGCATTTCGCCCCCATCGAAATGCGGCCGCCGTGGCCGGGATTCGATCCCGCGACCTCGTGCTCAGCAGCCTAACACCATAGCCACTGAGCAACCGCGGCGGGTGTATTTAAGTGCTTGACCTGTTCGTTTCTAAAGCTGCTTTCTTGGCTAAAAACTTCAAAGACTTCGCATAAAAACGAAAACGAAATAGCACATAGGACCTTACTATAGCGAGTGTGAGTTTTTTGTTTTTTTTTATTGTGCGCGAAGTTTGCGCTCCCGGGAATGGGACATCAAGAGTGACGTAGCACGCCAGTTGCGAACAGCGCCCTCTGCAAGTCCCATCGTCACTGCGGTGGCCTCCTCGCCTTCGTATGGTCGTGCCGCGGACGGCACACTTTACCAGTATTCTAGTACATTGCAGCTGTAGCGCGCCTTCCATATGCCTTATTTTTGTTAGCATTATTCATACGAATTGTATACGCGGCATTTGTCTTGGCTGAACGATTAGCCGCTTCCTTTGCTGTCTCTTGTAATGTAGCATACAGACAGTATTATTTAGCGATCCTTCGCACATTTTTCATTTTTGAGGTGTCACATTTGACAAGAGCACTTCCTTCTCTCCTTATTTTTAAATACTGACCCTCTTGTATGAAAAGTTGCAGCCCACATTTGCATGATGCAAGAGAACAGTGAAGGAGAACGCAAGAGCTGCGAGTGTTCTTGTGTTCGACAGTCTGATGGTGAAATTCACGTGCAGTTTGCCTTAAAGATATCATGAAAAATAAGAAAGAAAGAAAGAAAGAAAGAAAGAAAGAAAGAGAGAGAGAGAGAGAGAGAGAGAGAGAGAGAGAGGGGGGGAAGGAGCCCCTGGACGGTTGCGGCACCTCCTAGGTTAAAACCTTCACTCGGAACTTGGTCATTCCATAGGAACTCAAGAAGAAAGGTCTTGATTGCATAATGCTTAGCTCTCGTCAAAGTACGTCGTGTGTAAGCGAATTAGCGAAACGTATTGCGAAGCATGAGTGACTCAAATGTTATAGTCGGCGGACTAAGCATGCTTACCCTCTGCTTCTTTCTTTCCTTCTTTCTTTCTTTCTTTCTTTCTTTCTTTCTTTCTTTCTTTCTTTCTTTCTTTCTTTCTTTCTTTCTTTCTTTCTTTCTTTCTTTCTTTCTTTCTTTCTTTCTTTCTTTCTTTCTTTCTTTCTTTTAATCTACTTTGGCGAAAATAGGGCTCAAAACCATATTATGAATTGCGATATAATATATATGCAATCACCAATACGGCGCTTTTCCGCAACGCTGATGTTTCCGACTTTAAACGATGTTCTACAGTCAAGCTAGCCAGCTCGAAAAATTTACAAATCAAATACTGATCGGATAACTCTACAAGAATTACGACTCGCTTATTTAAGTCACGATTGTCCTCACGCCACAACCCGGATATGGGCACGACACGAATTGCACACTGTAGATTCGCGCGAATTAAAAGAATTTTCGCCCTTTAGAACACCCCTCTCCCTCTCCCGCCGCCCAAAGTGCGATGCACAATAAATGAATGAATGAATGAATGAATGAATGAATGAATGAATGAATGAATAAATAAATAAATAAATAAATAAATAAATAAATAGAATGCGGCAGTTAACGTGCGTTATGAAGAGGCCTGTTGAAAGGAGCGTCCATTGAACACCAGCTTTTCATAAATACTTTGTTGCGCTAGATCGGGAACCATTCGTGTTTGCACATGCCAAATAATCGTGATGTTTCACATGTAATTACAAGGGAAGGCCATTGACCAATGACAAGCAGCGCCTACGAACGAAAGGTTTATGAATGCGGTCATTTTTCGTACACACTGCGATGCATTTCCGCATATACATAAAAATCTGCACCTCCCACACAAAAGCGTTGTTCCAACATTTTGTATTCATAGGGAAGCACTTCGATATATACACGTATACCCGACAGGTTCAAAGCTTGCGTTTACATGCGCGGACCCGATTAGCTGCGTTCAAACGAACAAAGCAACTCGACACTACTCCATTCATAAGGACAGCGGGTCGATGCGAGTTCATGCATGCGGACAGCAGAGGTCGGTACAGTCTGGTGTGACCTAGAGTTACTGTATACAGTAACTCTAGTGTGACCTACGCTGCAAAAGTTCTCCCATAGGATTCGTTAATGCACGTATGTAACAAAAAAAAAAGAACAACAACAACAACAAAAAAAAAACACAAAGCTGCAGTTCCACCCCAAGTCCGAAGCAGTGACCGTGACAGCTATAGATAGTACATTATCAATGTCAGTAAGGCCTATAGCTATTTCACGCAGTATCCGTATACAGAAAACATTCGAAGCGACGCACGAACAATATGCGTTGGAGCACCATGATTATGTCTCTCTTTTTACATGCTCATTTATTTTTCATTGACGCTTGTACAAAAGCTTGCTGCCCAACCACTGCCTGCATGGCGATGCGTGTAGTGCTGCTCTTAGCGCGGTTAAACGTTTGTAACTAGCTTACGTCCACATGTCACGCGCCTCATGAGTCGGTATGACCCCACATACTTGAAGTAGTGAATGGATTCGAGAGAAGATCGCAGTTAATCGTAATGCGGTTAGTGACGCCACATCAAACATGTAACATTATGAGGCCATTGTAAAAAGAAAAAAAAAACAAAGGAGGGAAAGGTCATATAGAACGGCAGGGGCGTTAACCAGAGGTACTTCCCACTGGCTTCCCTGGCTCGTGGGGAAGGCGTAGGGAGATAAAATGAGAGAGAGAGAGAGAGAGAGAGAGAGAGAGAGAGAGAGAGAGAGAGAGACGAGCACAAACAACCCGCGTACACTATAGAGCGGTAGGGGGCGGCGTTCTTCAAGTCTGTCGCGAAGGCCCATAGACCACAGGAATATTCGTAACCTAACCGTAATAAGGCCTTCTACGTCGATGTTCTTTCGGAGCACTGGCCTAGAGCTTTTAGTTTGATAGTGGACGATTGTCCAATCGGTCTAGCACTCTGCAAATCACTTGCCCCTCGGCACTTTAGCGCGGGCGGACACAGATAATGTGTGCGAGCGTCTCATCGCTGCTGCATGTGTCGCACGTGGGGATTTTGGCCATTCCAATAAGGAAGGCATAAGAGTTGCTAAATGCTATGCCTATAGCCACAGACGGTACACCATGGTTCACGTCGTGGCAGCCCAGGCGGTAGATGCATCTGAATGTCCGGAGACGATAAACGCAAACGACTCATGGTGAAAACGTTCGAGTCCCACAGGGGCAAAGTACAATCACGGGACATCAATCGCAGCCCAGCCGCAGCGTCTGTTCGCGAAAGCGGAATCAAGACACATTGACCACTTTCATGCGCAGATCGGGCGTCTTCGTCGGCATGTTGACTCCGGCTGATGCTACAATGTCCTGGAAGCCATTGAAATATTATGTTGTGCCCTTTGTCATGCATGGCTGCGATGATATATCTGTCGAATTTGTGAGGCCAGTTATCCATTGGGTCTGTGGCGCACTGGGCTTTGTATGCACTGAAGGGCTGCCTTGGAATCACAAAAAGCTGTCCATTGTTGCGGTGGTTCCTGATTAATCAAATCAAGTGCAGCATGGAGTGCCGAAATACCATTGTAATGGCTAGCAAGAAGCTTTCTAGAGTATACTGTGTCGTCCTTCTGCAATCCAGTAGTGACGCTCTAGATCTAATTGAAGATAGCGTTCGATATTCGAACTAGCATTCATAAGAGATGCAGTGAACTCTCACTTGTGTGAGCTTCCAGGGACCCAAAGAAATAGTTCACTTATCGGAAAGTTAACTAAACTGAATATTCACTGGAATACGGAACAGCATAGGGCAACAGCAGGTATCGAGTCAGAAGTGTGAAATGCAATTTATGGAGTTATGTACATCAATAAATACAAAGTGCATAAGAGTTCCGCTGCTGCCTATCTCATTTTGAAAAAGAAAATCTGCTCTTAAAGCGAAAGACGTAACAAAGCTGTCCAGAATCTATGTTTTTGTGCACTTCCTCTGGTGAAGCTTAATTTGTTGCTGAAACACGAAGCCTCCCAACTTTCCAAGGCACCTTACAGTCTCGGCTGGCATAAAGATTTGAATCTGCCAACTGCAGACGCGTCTTGCTCGTCGCACTCTTTTTCGGGTGAACACTGGAAACAATTTCCAGATCTGATAGTTTAGCACAGGTAATGTGCTCACTGTCGCACTGCACATAGTCTTCAAACGAATTGTTGAGGGCGTTTAGTGATCAAGTTCTTTCAGCTGAGGTATTCGCTATTCAGAAATTCCTTTAACTCAAATATTTTCGCATAGAATGAACAGAAAAACCACCGGGGATTATCTTAAAGTTCTTTATTATGAAACATTCGTTAAACCGACTTTCGTACACTGAGAGTTTATTGCAGTGGCATAGTGTTGAAGCATTGATATACAGTAAGTTTATCCTTCTTTACATAAAACTTTTCTAATGCGATTAGCATTCCTATGTTATTTCATCCACTTCCCGCTTTCTATCTATCTATCTATCTATCTATCTATCTATCTATCTATCTATCTATCTATCTATCTATCTATCTATCTATCTATCTATCTATCTATCTATCTATCTATCTATCTATCTATCTATCTATCTATCTATCTATCTATCTATCTATCTATCTATCTATCTATCTATCTATCTATCTATCTATCTATCTATCTATCTATCTATCTATCTATCTATCTATCTATCTATCTATCTATCTATCTATCTATCTATCTATCTATCTATCTATCTATCTATCTATCTATCTATCTATCTATCTATCTATCTATCTATCTATCTATCTATCTATCTATCTATCTATCTATCTGTCTGTCTGTCTGTCTGTCTGTCTGTCTGTCTGTCTGTCTGTATGTATGTATGTATGTATGTATGTATGTATGTATGTATGTATGTATGTATGTATGTATGTATGTATGTATGTATGTATGTATGTATGTATGTATGTATGTATGGACGGTATAATGTTTGTTGGGCTGCTAAGCACGAGATCGAATCCCGGCCACGGCGGCCGCATTTCGGTGGGGGTGAAACACCCGTGTACTTAGATCTTGGTGCACATTGAAGAAACCGAGGGGGTCGAAATTTCCGGAGCCCTCCACTACGGCGTGCCTCATAATCAGAAATATCATAAGAAGGCTTCTTATGATATGACTAATAAAAATAGGGCCCCTCGTTCAACCCCCTTTCTTCTCGTTCATAATCAGAAAGTGGCTTTGGTACGTAAAACCCCATAATTTAATTTTTATATTGTAATGCAAAGTCAATCGTAAAAGTGTACGGAACGCAGGATCTGCCAAGAAGCTGAATTCTCGCGAAGCGTGTTCACACAGCCTCGATTTAAGTGTTCCAACTCGTAGTAACCTTCACCACCTACACAGTGATTCATTAAATACCAAGTGTCATGCCTTAACAGTGCAGGAATTCACATTTGAAGGGGAAGCCGCATCCCGCAAACCTTTACTGTTGACTGTACATTTGAATGTATACAGATGAAATGTATGTTCTATACATTTGTACAACTTAGGACTAAATGTCCATCGGTTCGCCAGCGCCATTAGACAGGAGCGCATCGTCCTCTCGTCTGTTGCTGATGGCGACGAGCAGAGGGCGACGGATAGAAAAGTACGATTTTGATAGAGCACATCGGCGGTACTTGTTGTATAGGTCAACGTTACTAGACTAGCTTCAGTTGTAAAACTCCCCGCCCGCGCGCATACAGCCGCTGTCGCCACTTCTGTGACAGCCGCCAGAGGGCAACGCTGTTCCATCGGGCTCCACTGCAGACGCCTCGTCACAGCCGTGAGCTCGTGCGGACGGGCCGCCGTTGGTGCGTGTTTCACGCTCGCTGGCGTTCCCCTTGTCCGAATTAGTGAGACCACGAGAAAGCGATATCCACCTACAGCAATAACATTTATCGCACCAGTTCGTTAATACTGAAAGAACGGTAAACTGCACGAAAGGAGGAAACGCATACAGCGAAGCGCAGAAGCTGCGTCTCTAAATGTCGTGTGTTTCTTCCTGCCGTCTTAACGTTTCGCGCAGTTCAGGCTCAGGAGCCTGAATATCTGGCCAAAGTGCGTGATTTTAGGATGATCTTCATCCCCACCGAAGGTTGTCACCACGCCAAAGAAGCGCTACAAAAAGAAAGATGAGGTCGGTCTTTGTACACGCAAGCCACACACACACACACAAAAAAAAAAAGAAGCCGGATTTTTCATTCCGTCAAGATGCTTAATCAGCGAAGCTGAAACGTGCGGCCCCTGTGTTTAGCACTGGGTTAATCCCGAGGGTCCATTAAAGTATTTCTCAGTTATGAGGTTACACACACAATCGGCTGCGAGAGAGAACGACGTCACTGATGGTATGCCCGCAGTTGTCGCTTGCGTTCGATGTCCCGAGTTTGCTCGGCGGCGTGGTTAGCAGCCATCGCCTGCGATTTGCCGCTTGTGATTCTTTGAAATTAAATTTCTTCAAAATATAAATTGTTCCGTTACGTAAGACCATGAGTGGCTCATACTCCCTTAAGCAATGGCTCATACCCCCGTAAACGCGGCCACCAAATTACGACGACAGAAGTGAAGCGAAATTCTACGCTGGAAAGATGAACGGCCATGCAGCCAGCTGTGGAAGACGACGACGAACGCGGGAGCAGTGGCACGAGCGCGTGCTGTTGATTTCGCAGTGTTCCCGGTCTTCTTTCGTTCTTTCATTCAGAGCGTCCACTTTGGGATTCAGCCACAGGGACGCATGCTTCGCTGTCGGAACATTGTTGTTGTTGTTGTTGTTCTTGTTGTCCTGAGTGGCCGTGGCACATACCCACAGTGGGGGATTGGCCAAGAATCGGGCGGTTTAATTAGGTGCCTAAAATACTAATGATAACAAGGGAGTTAACAATGTGGGCGTGTGAGTTTAAAAGTAAACGTATTGTGTTTGGAGAAAAAAGGAAATAATCCGATGAAAACCGGGTATAAGATAATAATAATAATAACAATAATAATTAATAAAAGATAAGAAATAAAAGAAAGCTATGGTTGGGAAGGAGAACGATCAATCTAACATGGAAATCGATTAGTTTCAATGAGGTAATTTTGGATCGCCAAGCAAACATTGCTGTTGCTGAACCCAACAATGGAGGCTCCAAAAGATAGGATCACAGGCACTGATAAAGTCAGACCAATAGAGCGAAGCGGGATTTCGAGTAGTCGTTTTCTTATAATAGAAAAACGTCTGCAAGACAACAAGAAATGTTCGATTGTCTCCGCTTCGCCACAGAATGAGCATAATGGTGAGGGGACTAGACCAGACCTGTGGAGGTAGAAGTTCAATGCAGGTATACGGCAGCGCAGCTTCGTGATGGGCACTTCAATTTTCTGTGTTCGGCAAAAATCTCTGTTCCAAGGGTGCAGGAGATGTCCGTAATCCACAGAGTTAGTAATTGCGGAGCCTGATACTGACTGTATAATGATACTCCTGCGAAATCTAGCTGCAGTTACATAAGCAGTCAAAGGGTAGCAAGGAAGAATCGGGCCACTTATCGATGCCTTGGCTAGAGAGTCTGCAATTTCATTAATGATTAGTCCTTTACGGCCGGGCACCCAAATCAAACGCACGCTTCTCAAGTAACCAGGTACCAATGATTGAAATGTCCTCATCACGCGAGAATCACTAGAAGCAGTAAGGGATGAGCACAATGATAAAGAATCAGTAACTACCACGGCTGACGTAATTGATGGTCCAAATTTGCGTAATGCCAGCACCACGGCCATGAATTCGGCTAAAAAAATTGGTATGAAATCTGGCAGCCGAAGAGAAAATGTCCAATCGAGAATCGGGGAAAATATTCCTACACCTGACTTTTCTTCACGTTGTGAAGCATCTGTAGCAATTACAACGTTTGTTTGAAGGTTTTTCGGGTGATCTTGTAATATACCGTCTAGAATACGGTGTGGAAGTAATTTTGCATTATTAGGAAAGATGTCATCAAATTGAATATCCATGGCAACAGCTCTGTCGGTAATAGGAAGAACATCGCATATGCGCACGCCCAAAGAGTCAAGTAATTTTTGCACAAATATAATTTGCGGGTTATGTAGTCGCGGCCAGATGACACCGAAAAACAACGCAGGTTGTGAAATAAAGATTATTTGGGAATGACGCAGTGGTGATTCGTAAATCCCTAAGAACGTCTGCACCGTCAAAAGCCGGAACCTGCACGAAAGTGGCGGAACACGGGATTCTAGATAAAGAATAGAATTTGCAACAAATTTAGGAAGACCTAAACACAGACGTAATGCTTCTCTTTCTAAGAGGATTAGAGGACGGGACATGTAGGCTGGAGCTCCAGAGAAGAGCATTTCCTTACGGAATCTAAACGAATGCCCAGCTAAATTCCTTTCTTTTTGTTTTTACCATTAAATTAATTATTACTCATTCAATATGACCTTCCTGATTTTATTTAACAGATAATTCTGCGCTATTCAATGCTATTTTAATAGCTATTAGGAAATTTATGCTCCATGATAATTTCGAATAATCCACCCATTTCTTGGCCAATGCCCCATCGTGGGTAGGAGCCACACGCATCACAGGCTACAACAACAACAACTGTTCCCGGTCGGCACGAGGAATCGCTCTTTTTCACGCCGAGCGAAGCATCGCATTGCTGGAAGCACAGAAAAAGTGGTGTGCCAAACTGTTGACATCGTTCCGATAGCGGTCTGTGCAGCCAGGTACGCAGCACGTCGGCATCGTCAGCTGATATTCTTAAGAAACTCGGCGAAGGCTAGAGTTCCAAGGATGACATGCTTGCTGAAATTCGCCGTCAACAACGAACCACAGAATACACCAACGCTGCACCGCGTGCTTAGTCCGGCCCGCCCGCGTAGCCGGCCAGTGAGGAAGTGAAGCCGGGCGCGACCGCAGCGCCACGAAGGTGCGGGCGGGTGGCGGTTCCGCGCAACGGCGCCGAGTTTTAAAACTGAAGCTAATCTAGTAACGTTGGTATAGGTAGCATGTTGAGGTAGGCCCGCTCGGCGACAAACGACTATACTTCATGTACTCCGGAAAACACGCGTTTTCGCAATTCTAGAGGTTGATATTAAAGACCTCGCAGATGGTGAGCGGCATGTCTCGTTCCCGAGCGTTGCCGTATGTATAGCGTGCTGTCAACGCAACCTTGCTGTAAGCAACTAGGTGCCTTGACATGAATCGCTGCACCATCTCTTTGGTGGCTCCGTAACTGACGTAGATGGCGACGATGGCGACGTTCTGGCCGTTGTATTACTTTACGTCACCCATGCGGACATCTCCGACACTTTTTGCGCACTATAGGGTATTGTAAACGAGGGACGATAGCCGTAGCGTGTCGGATTCAATCGGGAAATGGGGTATGAGAACCTTCTCGTACAGGGCGACGCCGGCGCACCATTACTTGAGCCGCTTGCTGCGCCCGACGAGTTCAAACCCGCTTGCAGCAATGCCCAGTTGGCAGTGGTATACCTCGGTTGATTTCGAACTCTGCATGTTGCCTCAGCACAGCAGCCCGATGTTCAAACAAGTCGATCATGGACTACAAATGACCCAGGTTGGCGGGAAAACGGTTACATACATACATACATACATACATACATACATACATACATACATACATACATACATACATACATACATACATACATACATACATACATACATACATACATACATACATACATACATACATACATACATACATACATACATACATACATACATACATACATACATACATACATAGAAAGTTCACCCCTGGAATGTCCGTGAAGTACCCTAGAAATGTGTATCGGATTAAAAGGCATCATTCTGGCCTTCATCGAAAATCAGCGACCGGGGAGGACCAGCTAGGATTGAGGCAGACGAGCCACGAACAAGGAACAGAGAGGACATAACGCGACCATCTCTTCGCGAGAGATGCGGCACCGGTTTTCAGCAGTGGCGACTCACGGAGACAGCAAACTAAACACCTATACGA
Organism: Dermacentor albipictus; assembly: GCF_038994185.2. Lineage (NCBI taxonomy): Eukaryota > Metazoa > Arthropoda > Arachnida > Ixodida > Ixodidae > Dermacentor > Dermacentor albipictus. The sequence continues at coordinate 246,051,289 of NC_091821.1, read as the reverse complement.
CGTACCACTGCCTCAGCTAAGTAACCTTTTGTATTTGTGAACTTCAATCGAGAGGTGAACTCATTGGGAAGGAACGAACTCCATTTGAGGGCATGCCTCCCGAGAAAAGTTATGTAGAGCATGATAGTTTATTACTTTGGCCCATCTTTGATTGTATCGAATTTTGTTTCGTTCCCGTTTAAACATATGCGTTATGATAGATTATTAACCTTTTACTGCATGGATTTTTCTTTTCTAGTGAAAACAAATATTGAGTGAAGCATTTATTTAGGCCATATATGCCTAAGCCAACATGACTTTTCTAAAGAAGGGCTTGACTACGATTTTATGAGCCATAATTGTTGCGCATCATACATAATATACCATGAAGTTACGGGTATATTTTGTGACCAAGCAGAAAGACATCTGAATTGCAGTTGCGAAAAATATCACAACCAGCGAGAAAAAGAAACTTCACACATTGCTTAAAAAGATGGAGTAATTTATCACAGCATCAGCTAGTACAAGTTTCAATAAAATTTGATGACGCGATCCTTAATTGACTAATCGATGGCTCTGATATCTAGGCCTGATCGCTAGAGCAGAAAATGTTGCTGGGCGAGTAATTGGCTCGAGTGTAGGGGGTACATATTAGTGCGTTCGACGGAAGAAATACTTAGTAGGAGGGAGTAAAAAAAAAAAGAGCGAGAGCTAAACTACAACTGTTTATTCGCAGATCGAAGTCACAGGAATACACCTGCGCATGCGTGGAACAGTGACTTTAGAAAAGTCACAGCATTGTGTCAAACAGTTTGAGCTCGAAGCATATCGCTATAGTGCATACGTATCCCGAGTGCAGTTCGTACCTCTTTTCTCATTATGGAAAGACTCCAACAGTTATCGTGCCAACGTGTCACTAGTTTTGCCTAGTATTTCTAGACCTTGGCTTTGTGCTAGTGTTTTACCTTGCGTGACCTTGAGTAGTTTGACGCACGCCGAAAGAAAATCTCCTTCCTCTTCTTCCGAGGGTTATTTTTTCTCTCTGTTAGCTCTTGGAACGTAGCTCTTGGAACGTAAGATGCCTCGTGCTACCTTTATCTTAAACTCTGCTGGCAGTTATATTTATTCTGCCTTTATTTTCTGGCACCGTTATTGGTGTGACGGGAGACTAGACTATAGCCCGTACAAAGATGACAAGGGTTGCCACCAAACTTGTTCTTTCTTCATCTCTACAATCTCCTCCGCAAAACAACCCGTAACAGTATGCTGTATCATATATGATACAGCAATTAATGCTTACCTCACAGAACCATCCGAACGTATTTCACATTCAAAACATCACAGTCTTACAACAAACCGCAAATAAACACCGTGATATCTTATCTGCGCTGATTTCAAGCGCATGAATCGTGAAAATCAGCTGCTTACTTACGAACTTCTCGCACGTTGTGTGGTGAGCTGTCACCGTACAATATTTAAATAAAAAGTAATTCAAAAATGATTTCTAGTGCTAAAGTCGCCATGTATTGTTTGCTAGAGGGACATATAGATACCGTGTCAACATGCAAGCATTTCTTTCTTTTCGATTGTGTTGTGATAGGAGAAACTGTCCTATGCGTATCATATATCACCATGCGGTGAGGGGTTCAAATGCACTGTTGCGAAATTCTCATCTGCATCAGTCTCGTGATGGCTGACTGCCGTCGCGTCAGAGCACACTTCGGTCAGTACGGCTGTGCATTTATACAGGGTGTCCCACGTAACTCTAGCCAAACTTTAAATATATGCAAATACCACGTAGCTTAACAGAACAAAGATAATATTATTTGCCGTCGCTTGGAGATACTGAAATGTCATTTTTCCCGCCTAATTAAATCATTAATCTTAATTAACTAATCAACTTCTCAAATAATAATATAATTAGATGTAAAGTGGCAATGAGAAAATTGTAGAGTGACATGAAAACTCCCGATGAAGCTTTCTGTTGCTCAATACGTGATACATAAAAGTGTTTTCCCGAGCGTGAAAGAGGCCCGCAAATGCACGCAAAATTGTCGCGCGACTGGCCACACGCACACGCGCACACGCCAACACACGCACACACATGCACGCACACACATACGCCAACACACGCCCACGCACACATTCACACAAGCGCACACGCACACGCACACGCCGACACACGCACACATGCACGCACATACACACACGCCAACACACGCCCGCGCACAAATTCACACATGCGCACGCGCACACACACACGCACGCATTCACACATGCGCACACGCACACACACGCGCCCACACACACGCACGCATTCATACATGCGCACACGCACACACACACACGCCTACACACACGCACGCATTCACACATGCGCAAACGCACACACACGCGCACACACACACGCGCACACACACACGCCTACACACACGCACGCATTCACACATGCGCACACGCACACACACGCGCCCACACACACGCACGCATTCACACATGCGCAAACGCACACACACGCGCCCACACACACGCACGCATTCACACATGCGCACACGCACACACACATGCCTACACGCACGCACGCATTCACACATGCGCACACGCACACACACACGCCCACACACGCACGCATTCACACATGCGCAAACGCACACACACGCACGCGCGCACACACGGCAACACACGCACACATTCACACATGCGCACACGCACACACACACGCCCACACACGCACGCATTCACACATGCGCACACGCACACACACACACGCACGCATTGACACATGCGCAAACGCACACACACGCACGCGCGCACACACGGCAACACACGCACACATTCACACATGCGCACGCGCACACACACACGCCCACACACGCACGCATTCACACATGCGCACACGCACACACACACACGCCTACACACACGCACGCATTCACACATGCGCAAACGCACACACACGCACGCGCGCACACACGGCAACACACGCACACATTCACACATGCGCACACGCACACACACACGCCCACACACGCACGCATTCACACATGCGCACACGCACACACACACACGCCTACACACACGCACGCATTCACACATGCCCAAACGCACACACACGCACGCGCGCACACACGGCAACACACGCACACATTCACACATGCGCACGCGCGCACACACACACCAACACACACACACACGCCAACCCGCACACTTGCGCACACGCCCATACACGCACACACACACAGACACAAAGAACAAGAAATACAAAAAATTTCCTACCGCCCCCTCCCCCCTGTCTTGTTGACTGACCCATAAATCCGCTCCTGCAAGTACAAGATTTTTTAATAAAAAAACCATTACATTGACTTTGAAGACCTTCTATATAGCCACAAATATATATGCGGCCAGAAACCGACGACCCACGCCAAACCGCGGGGACGTTGGCAAACAAAGCTTCGTTGCAAGAAAGACATGCCGACGTTTAATTATGGCATCGCCAGGAGCGCGATTTAAGAAGATAACGGCTTTCAGTGTCGTAACTTCTGTAATATTCGTTGGGTTTATCACACATCCGATTAGTTTTACTTCAAACAGATTAAACAAAATCGTACGTGACAAATAGCGCCGTTACACGTTTTCAGGTGGATTGCAATGCTCGGGTAGTTAAATAATAAGATTGTCTAACTAGCTTTATAATTATTCAATTGTACTTAGGGCGTATGTTGAAATTGCAAAATTGAATGGCGCAGTAATGAATTCATCATCTGCTTAGCAGAAACCCTTAGACTATAGCGCCTCTTTTTTTATATATCCGCCCGCAAAATCTGCTAAAAAAGTACATTGACACTCGGCTTAATATTGTCCCGAACTGCTAGAGGAAGGCTTTCTTGGGAGGCTATTAACTGCACGGAAACCGAATATGTTTCTTAGCACGATGCCTCAAAAGTGCCTGCTATTAGGAGTTGGCAATTGCTAAGTTTTATATGCATGGCTTTTTTATTGCTCGGCTTTGATTTCACAACGGCAACATGGGTCCTAAACTCAATTATTAACAAAATAATGAGTTAATCTATTTAATTAGCCACCCAGACATTGCGATTTGTCGAGCAAGGTCTGCCTCTGGATAGGCCGAATTTCGCTATATATACGCTCCATTGCATGTTTAAATATGTACGAAGTAAATAAATTAAGTAAATAAATTAAGTAAATAAACAGGCGCGGCGTAGCTCACCCACCAAGCTATGCCGCTATAGAAGGCGTGCACGAGCCAACGGGCTGGCGTGTGCGCGCGGTATACAGTGGAGCTATAATTGATCGATGTTGAATTCGGGTCACTTTAAGTAAGACGAAGACATGGTGCTTAGTTAGCCTCGGCGGTATACAGCGGAATGCAGATTTTAAACTGAAAGCCAGTGAAGGCACACATCGAGGTCGACATTCGGGTAAAGCGTAGAAAAAATTAGGAATCAATGATCGATGTACAGTTATTGTCTGCAACGAATCATTTGTCTCATTTCAGATGTATAGTCATAACTCGAATGAAAGGCTGCCCACAGTATATCGTTACTGTATAGTTTACAGCAGCATGTTAATCTATAGTTGTGTGGAATGTTTGCGAAGTGTAAGGAAAGATTAAGAACCGTCGTTTGAACGTTACGGAGACATCTGTAAAGTTTAAAGCACATGAAGAACACGCCAGACACCGCATAAAACAAAGAAAGAGACATCGCAGGCAGACTCTGGGGAGTAGACGAGAATTAACGCGGCGACGTTTCATGAAGCTGATTTATTAGATAGTTTTAGATTAGGGGGACGCAAGCGTTGGAGCCCCTTATCGCCTGGAGCCACGGCACTGCGCATGTGCAGTACCGTGGCCCCAAGTGCCAGCAGTCCCCAACACTTGCGTGATCAGAGCGATCACTTTTCTACAGCGGTAACGCGTAACAAATACTTTCTATGTATACATATACAAACAGCGTATGGGGAGCGGGCAGTATAGAGAGAGAATAACAAAAACTTTAGGCAAATCATACGCCATATCTATAAAATGAAAGCCATTCGATGTGAATGACAGAAGTTTCCACGGGAAAGCGTGCATTGTCTCTTGCGTGTACATAATATTTAAGCAAGCTGATTAGAGCGATTATACCGTTGGCACTTATGCATGCCGCAATTTCTAGTGGGGACGCACTTCGTATCAAACGAACGATGGTTTAGTTACGCGTTTTGTGAGCGTGGAAAAGAAATATGAGAAAGGACAATAAAGTCAAAACAAAAGCGCCCGTTGCGAACAACGTGGCAACATTGTTCTACTGGTAGATGTGGCCGCCTCAATTGGACGCTGCGAAGAAGCACCCGTCCATTACGTCAGCATGCTTTAGAAGCCGAATACATTGCGGCCTTCCAAATAATGTGCTTGCAATGGTAAAATATCTTCATATTTTATCACTGCCTGCGTTTAAAAAGGATGAGTCGCCTAGGTCATGAGCGGCACCAACTAATTAACACTTTCAGTGATGATCTTGCGCACATGTGAATACCCCACGAACTGTACGGGAGCTATATAAGATGGAAACCGCACTGTTTACTTTAATGTATATATGTAGAGCACCGCACGCGTGATGCGGACGGTGCGGGTTCGACTCCCGCCTTCGGCGAGCTAACTTTTCATCCACTTTCGCCTCCTTTTACCGTGCTAGTTCTGCATGTCAAGCAAAGGATAATAATATAATTAGAAAAACGAAATTTCCGCATACTTTCTCTGGCTTTTTTTTGTCTATTTCTTCGAATGGTTACGACTTGCGAAACAAAATCGAGCCCCCTCGTATCCCCTCTTGTTCTTCTCGCTCATTTCACTTCAATTAAGTTTCTCGTACTTGACCCGAATGTCGCAACGTGGCGTCGCTTCATGCAGTACTGCGGTTGGTAGCGTTGAGTGGTTATGATTAAATTGACGCGCGCGCACAGACACACACACACACGTGGATACGCTGCACGAGTACGCCGAGCTGATCTCGTGCTAGTCTTCCCTCTTTGTTTTTTTTTTTTTACTATACGAGAAGTAATCAGTAAAATATCTCTGTTAGAGTATAGCTTTTGCTCATAGCTACACCACGACAACCTTGTTAAGTTAATGAGGTTCAAGACCGAAATTATGTTTCTGTTGTGATTTCGTGGAAATACTGCGAAATCACGCCAGCGGTGGTACGAACACTCTGGGTATATATTTACGTATATTGGGCCATGCGGTCAGTCGGATCACAGAACTCGTTTTGCAGAATGAAATCGCGGCATGATATGGGTGCCGACATTATTTATTCACTTATTCAACATAGCTTGCAGGCCCGAAGAATGGGAATTTGCTGAGGGGAGCTTCGAAATTCTACGTGGTATAAGGAAGGCAAAATGATACAAATCATATGAACATTTTGTTAATAATGACACGACGAAGAATCAAGTATACACAAAGTCGAAAATCCTCAGAGCGAAAGAGACAGAAAATGCAGACAAGAAGCAAAGCAGACAGGAAGTTAATTAAAGCAACAATTGCGCGTTTATGTCGTGACGAAATTTTTCTTTGTTGGCTTCAGCTATATCAGGTTATCGGGAAGGTCGTTCCACAAGCTGATGACACGTGGAAGCGTAGGTGAATAAAAAGCGTCTCTTTTGTCACAGATGCGCATGAAAGAACGATGATTATGAAATCTTCGGGACGTGAATGAAGAGTCTTGCAGAGTTATTGACGATGACCTTGGTCCGTGAACGTACTTGTGAAACAGCGATAAAAGTGCTACGTCACGACGAATGTTCAAAGACGAAATTGACAAATTGTTTTTAATTTGCGCTATGGTCGCGTTTAGTTGTAATCTTACTGAAGAATCGGCACCGTTGCCTACACAACGACCCAAATGAGAAAAAAACAAAAAAACAATTGAGCCAGAGGTGCACAGCCCTTCATTATATTTTATCAAATATTGCCTGCCAGCCAGCCAATTCAGTGAGTAATATCATCTTTCAAGTGCCTCGCGAACCGCGCCTTCCGATGCAGATTTCATCAACATCTCGCATTCCGCAAGCGATGTACTGGAAATTTCGAAGCGTTACTGTATCCTCCAAACAACTGCAGCGTATGGCTCTATCATCCGGGCTGGGATTCAAGAAACTTCTCTTACCTAAGTGCGTTTCCCCATCGTCCTGAATTCGATACGATAAATCACGATACTGATGAGCTTAATTACAAGATAATAACCGCGTTGATGGCCAATCGCAGACGGCACTTGAGAAAGAAGAGCTTCAATCAATTAAGTAACTTTACTCTCGCCAAAAATTTTGAGTGGTAAAGCGCGGCAGGAAAAAAAGAAAGAAAGAAGAAGCTGAGTCACTATACAGCTGACTGGAGCCAGCAAAATAGGGTCCGCAGTATTAAAATAATATTTAACACAAATTCGACGGTTACAAAATTAAGCACTACATGCGAATGTGTCGTACATTTAAAAAAAAAAGCGGTTTGGACGCACCCGCAAACTCGTATCTCACTGGATCGACGCACCGCTATATATCTATAGCACCCGAGAGCCATGAATGCGACGCGATTCGTATCGTCTTTCGTGAATACGAACCCATATCAAATCTAGGATGCGCATCAGCCTTACGAAACTCGACCCAAATGCTCGTCACACATTTCCTCGAAGCTGTCGAAAATCGTGCCGCCAAATTCATTCATTTTTCGTTGAAAAAAAAAAATGTGGATTATGACCGCTTAGTTATCGTCACTGCATGCAAACGTGCGGTTACTGTTGCGCAAGATTTCTTTCTTTTCCTTTTTTTTTTCCTCGCCTAATTGAACCATTTTCCCAACGCCACCCACGTCTTTCATCACACGGTCAGCCATGCAAGTTTGCCGCTATAATGGGACACGTGCTTTTTTTTTTTTTCAGTGTTCTTGCATGCTCTTCTGAGTTAAAAACTGGAACGGCTTTCCTATAACTTTATAACGCGTCGCCATGACTTGCCCATAATTTTGTCGTTATTGTTGATAATGACACTCATTATCTCATAAATTAAATTGAGCCCCTATATATGGTAACGTGTTTGCTTGTTATTATTAGTTATTTCAGTATACCGTTTCGTGGATTCTTTAAGGCGTAAATAAATGAAATTCGCTGACAAAAGTTAGAAGCATCATGGCTAATATTCTGGGCTTGTATTCACAAAGAACTTGCTATACGCTGGAATAGTTCGTAAGATCAAGGTGGCAGCCACTCGTGAAGTGGCGCCTATTACGAGAGAAGGCGGCTAACCAATAGCAAACATCACTTACGAGCAACTTTGTCAATTCGACCCCTATAATGCATTGAGCTCTCTTCAGAAGGCGACTCACAGCTGCGCTGTCAGTGTTCGCACGTGCAACCAAATCTTAGGCTCAACTTAATTCGCAAATGAAAGCGTTACGAAGAAACTAAAAAATTATCGTGGCAGTTGGACAGCGCCTTATCTGAAAAACTATAGGGCGCATTACATGTGTAGGTATACGACTTAGGTGGCACCGATGTTTACATGAGTTCGGGCTAATGACTCAAATACAAACGAATGTGAAACGAGCATCGATACGAAACGCCAGTCGACATCAGTTGCCTCTCGTAACGCGATTCTTGCTCGAGGGAAGGCGGCGTGCAGCTTCGCAGACGTGTAAACTTCTGCGGCACTTTTGTTCCGAAATCGCATTGCGCCGCGTAATTGGCTTTCTACTGCATGCATGCTTTTCTGTGCCGTTCTTTTGGCAACAAGGTCTCCTGCACCCTTCGGGAGTCTTATACGTTTTGTGGGAAAGCCGATAAACTTCGTAAGATTATGGGAAGGTTGGAACGGTTCACAAGAGAACGTCGAGGAAAGGAAGCGTTGCACATTGCTGTGGTGCGGAAAGCGGTCCGCAACCGTGGATGCAGGGTGGTAGTAAGACAATCACGGTCGCTTGAAAAAGAGAACTGTCAACGGCAACCCTGTCGGCGAAACACGCCAGTCGCTGAGCCGAATAAAAAAATTGCCGCGTCGGTCCGCGGAATACATTCTGTTTACTTATAGAGGAAAAAAAAAGTATCTAGAAAGCTCCTCACTGCAGTATTTCATGTAATTACACTCATACAACAAAATGTTGTCAAATAACGAACTGTTTTGTCGGCACTCTTAATTACACGCTTTCATGACGCACCGTCGCTATTTCACGGTTCTTCTCTTTTCTGAACGATTTTGCAGTTCGTTTTCACAGATTTTAGCAGAGTGGTATATGCAGGGTTGCACGTCGCTTCACGAACAATAAGCAGCGTGTTTTAATTGTGCGGACAACTGCGCTGTACGCAAATTTTTTTTTGAAGCACAACTTATTTCTTTTGCACTCTTAGTCGCCCGAATTCCCCAAATCCGTAATCTCGCGCCGCCTCGGGTCTTGCTGTTCAGTATCTCGAAGCCTGTGGTATAATATAGGCGATCAATTTTAAACTTTTTCGGCTCGTGTATCCAGTTTTGCTACTTCAAAAAAAAAAAAAAAAGAAAGTTACATCGTTCTGCAGAAGAAGCCGTACAGTACGAAAAATGAGCGCAAAAATTTGTACAGCGCAGTTTCTTCTGCGAGTATAAGCGACCATTGAGTTCTGCATAGAGGCAGCTGTCGTTGGAGAAAGCCGACGGTCTCGCGACGTCCGCTTCCTCCAGCGATATATGTATGGTCAGTGCGCGCACACGCTAAGCATATCGCCATAGAGGGTCAAGTGCCGTGTCCCCATTTAGTACAGGCCGCGTGCCATGGGTAGTATTTTAACGAAGCGAACAGAGCCGTCCTCGCGACCGCAAATTCGGCGTGTGTTGTCGTCGCCACTGTATGCCCAGTAGTCGTTCGAGGAGTAACCGCCGAGCAACGAATCGCGAAAGATACGAAACGCGGCACTTTGCAAGCAAGTGGGGAGCAAACGAAATAGGCTGCTACCAGCGATCAGCCTCGCGAGGAGTAACACACGGCAATCGAGGAGCTCTTCTGCTGCCGCAATTCGGCGCCCTCCGTGTTCCCGGTGCACGTGTGTTACTCCTCCGGGCCGAACCCATGCTGGGACGGAGCGAGCCTGGCGTGAACGTACCGGGCCTGACCCACGGGTACCATGGCGTGGGCTTGGCGAGCAGGCCGGGTTCCCAGCAGAGCAGCGGCGGCTGGCGCTTGGGCTCGCTGCGGCTCAGGATGCTCGAAATGGAGAACGGGTTGGCCGACTTGGCCGCCTTGGACTCCGTGGTGAGCGCCATGCCGGCGGCGGCTTCCGGAAGGCTTCGAGCGGCCCGCAGCTGTGGCCGGCGCCCTCGGGGCCTCGGGGTTTCGACGTCGGGCAGCCGCGAGTAGCGCGCGTGCGGCCGCTCCGTGTTGCGCCGGCCTGTCCCGGAGGAGGGCGGGCCTTCAGCTAGCCCCGCCTCCCGGACCCGCCCCGGAAGGCGGGACGCGCTCTCCCCTTCCGCGACCTCGTCGAGGAAAAGCGCCTATTAATATTGATACAAATTGTGGGCACTACGGGCGAGGGTGGCATGTTTTGGAGGCGGCAGCCATTTGTCTCCGGCGGACGAGGCGCGCTTAATTGGCGACAAATTAACCTGGACTGTTCCGGGACCGGCGCGCGCGGCCGCAGATTCCTGCCGGGGATATTACTCGAAGGGAGGGGGGGGGTTGCGCCGCTACCGGCGGGGGGAGAGATGCCGTTGCAGCCAAATCCGATTAGCCCCGGATTAGAGGCGGGGAAACGACAGAAAATTGGATCGGGGGCTCGCCGAGTGCGCACGCGGGCTTCATGCAAGCCAAATGAGCCGCGCGCGCCGCCGGAGGGGCCAGCAGCCGCTGACCGCCTGGCGCAGCTGTGCCGCAACGCGCGCCTCCGCCGAGAGCCCGGGTCTCAGCTGCAGGCTGCAAACCGCGCGGCGGCAAGCGACGGCAATCCTGTCTACAGCGAGCCGCGGCGGTGTCGACCGGTGTGAAAACGCGCGGCAGGTTATCGCTGAGCGCGCGGCTGATTGGACGCCGCGCGCGGCGCACCCCGGCCGGAGTGCCGCCCAAATGATAGCGAGCGGTCGGCGCCCCGCGTAGTACATCGGCTCTCTCTCTTACGCGCCATTAGAAACCCGAGTGCGGAAGCGCGAAAAAAGGAGGGGGGGCCCCCTAATTTGTCGTCGCCGAGCGCGAGAGCGCCGCACTCGAGACCCTCGGCCGTTCCTCGTTGGGGACCGAAAAAGGATCGCGCGGGGAGCGCGCGGCTGCTAAACGCGAGCGGCGCGGGCGCGGGAAAGAGCGATTCGCCGAGGGAGACGCTAATGCGGCACTGCAATCGCGGTGCGCGCATTTCCCTATCACACACGGGGTAAGTACAGCCGCGAATCGGTGTGCGCGCCAGAGGTCCTTGCGCCGGACAGCGATTACTTAACTGGGCTCACTATAGTGAGGTCAGCGGCAAACGAACTATAATAATAATAATAATAATAATAATAATAATAATAATAATAATAATAATAATAATAATAATAATAATAATAATGCAATCAACATCACTTTGTCGAACTGCAGTTTTCAGCCTTCGCAGTATATTCATATTTCTAATCATTATGGGAATGTGGAAACGTGTCAATCGTCTAGGCTTGGAACCTTGATTGCAGTGAAGCGGGCGTGCGCGTTTGCGTTTGCTCAATAAGATGTTTCCGACACAATACAGGGCCACCTGCCCTTGGTGCGGTGCCAAACCTACACTCTACCACATCACCTGGGAGTGCGAACGCAACAAGGCATTCCACAAACACGAACACCCGAGTGCGGAGCAACGGGAGAGTCGGCTCACCAGCTGCGAGCTCACGGCCCAAAGGGCCCTAGTGCAGCACGCGAGCGATGCAGCGCGACTCAGTGGAGCCTTGGAATAGGGGCCCACCCTTGCTGAAGAGAAGTCTCCAGTCGCCAGCGCCAAGAAGATGAAGACGAGGGAGACCTCGTAACCGCGAAACTCTCGAAAGGCTCAAAAGTTTTCCCTCCCTCCCTTGCGCGTGTGCGTGTTATTTTTGACGCTGTGTCGTCTTTCACGCGCAGCGGTCGCCACGCTATAAAATCAGGTGCGAATATCGCTCCGTGCAACAACAATACGTGGTACATTTAGACCGTGAGACCAGTTTGAACAATTGAAATGGACACTTCACTGACATGGATGATCGCTACGCGTTTTGTGTGGTTGCCGCTCAACGAGGTTTTGCTCTGTATCGAACGGTGGCCAGCGCCAAAGAGCTCCCGAAGGTGGCTTGCCTTTTATACATGCGCTGTTTTAGGCCGAGCGTGTTGTACGTTGTTCAACGCGAAGACGCCGAGGCGCTGCAGTTTTCTTTTATTTTTTTTTCATGTTTGCAACCGTCAGAAGAACTTTATCACTTGGTGGGCGGCAATGAAATACAATACCAGTTTTTATTTATTTCTTTACTTTTATGCGGCGACGACGACGACGATAAGACCACCGATCAGCTCATACGGATGCTGAAATCATAGGAGATTCAGTGACGAGTGAAAAACAGCATTATCGTTTTCGTCGTTAACGGGGCGCAGAAACTCCTGCCTGACAGTCATTCTCAAAGATTTCCGTAAGAGGCTCCACGTAATTTTGATGGGGCCACGTTGAGAACCAAGTCGTCGTCTAAAGTCTGGGGTCATTGTATCGTGTACTGTGTATACATATTAAATTTACCGACGTATGCAAAAGAACACTTTGGTACCGAGTTCCTATTCAGACGTGCTCTATCAAGTGGCGGGAGCAGGATTCATTTTGGGTCAGTTCCGGTCAGTCGGGGAGCGATGGCATGCTCTCCACGGACTACCGTGACATTAGCGCTTGGATTAAGCATGAATATACTTTAGAGAACCTTTCAACCCACTTGAAAAAAACAACAATAACGAATCTGCATATGGTAACATCCGAAATAACAGTATCAAACCAAATTTTCCATATCACTATATTTGACTTGCAGTGCATAGGTATTTGTAATTGGAAAGTAAAAAGATCGCAATTTCGGAAAGTCTGAAGCCGTGATAGATGGATGGATGGATGAAAAACTTTATTACAGTCGCCGGAAATGTATGTATGTATGTATGTATGTATGTATGTATGTATGTATGTATGTATGTATGTATGTATGTATGTATGTATGTATGTATGTATGTATGTATGTATGTATGTATGTATGTATGTATGTATGTATGTATGTATGTATGTATGTATGTATGTATGTATGTATGTATGTATGTATGTATGTATGTATGTATGTATGTATGTATGTATGTATGTATGTATGTATGTATGTATGTATGTATGTATGTATGTATGTATGTATGTATGTATGTATGTATGTATGTATGTATGTATGTATGTATGTATGTATGTATGTATGTATGTATGTATGTATGTGTGTGTGTGTGTGTTCATTTATACCGCCACATTCACGAGGACATTACAGAGAGGATTGGGAATCAATAGGGGTGTGCGAATATTGAAACCTTCGAATAACGAATCGAATAGTGTCCTATTCTATTAGGTCGTCGAATCGAAGTTACTATATGTAAATGCGAATGTATTACCGATACTTTTCGAATATTTTAAACTTCAACTACACCCAATTAAACATAAAATTGGAGCAAAAGCGAGGTACGTTTTCACCCCCGCGGGAATCATATAGACATTAAAAACAAGAGAATTAACTTGCGTAACCGAGCAGGATACGCCACTAAGGTAGCCATACCGTGCAGGCCCTACAGCGATCATTCGCGCTGTCTGAATAACCTTGTAAATGCAAGGAAACCACGTTCGCTCCTAATGCTCCATTTGTGCTTTTAATTAACATCGATTCATAACGCATGTATCGGCAGGAACTTGCTAACTTTAGGAACACTTGGATGTGAACATCGTTTTATACTAATTGTGATAACGGCTGTATATTGCTCGACAACTGTATTCGAAAACTATACGATTCGATTCGCTTGTGGGACTATCCGATTCGTATTACAGCGAAGCTGATATCCTCTAGTTGGTTGGGATATTTCGCGGCGTCGTCCTCACGGAAAAAGAAAACCACTAGTGATTGAAGGGAAAAGTGCATACATTCTTTGGTATCACGCATACAACATACAGCACAGCATCAGTTTAAATAAAGAACAAGCACGAAACAAGCATCCAAGCCGCATAATTGATGATAAGGTGCTCCTGCTAATAATGCGAAGCACGTATACGTGCTTCGAATTATACGTGCTTCGCGGGCGGTGCGTGCGACCGCCCGGGCCACCCGGGGTACAACGCCCCCCCTCCCCCCTCCCCTTCTAGACCTACGGCGGCCCTTGTCCCCGTTGAAGATGGCTTTCAAGGTACAGTGTCCCAGAGTAGAACACCCCCGCCCTCCCTACCCACGGCGGATCTTGTCCCCGTCGCAGATGGCTTTCAATATACAGCGGCCCGGAGTAGAACGCCCCCCACCCTACCCACGGCTAACCTTGTCCCCGTCGCAGAAGCTTTGAAGGTACAGCGGCCCGGAGCAGAACGCCCCCCTTCCTACCCACGGCGGACCTTGTCGCCGTCGTAGATGGCTTTCAAGATGCAGCGGCCCGGAATAGAACGCGCCTCCCCCTCCATAGCTTTCCCCCGGAGCCCTGCGCGCGTAGGAAGACGGCTCCCTTCCGCCCTTTCGTGCGCGAGATTGAGCCGCGAATGCCGGCTGACCTTTGCACGCTTTCGCGCACATACACATACGGCGCGCGGCGACGCTTTTATCGCCCTTGCACTTTGTACGGAACCTCACGGCGACGGCAGAAATGCGCTTGAAGTGTCCATATAATTGCTATCGCAATAAAAATTCTAGCGTATGAGCGTTTTTGTGAATACAGGCGCTGAAGCGGTATGTGATGAGATCGAGCACGTACGTCAGCTGTACCGCGTGCAGGATAGACCTGAGCTTGTTATCCCAAATTCTCTCAGTCGCAGTTTTATGCGAAGAGCACTGAGTATTGTTTTCAAAACATCTTTTGGGACTGTGTGACATGTTTTTCTCCAGGGAAAAGACGGGGAATGCGGGAGATGGAAATTCAAGACGATGAGCAACACGTGAACAAGGTATGCTCTGATAATTTTTAAATAGTGCTAATTGTTACTTTGCCGCCAGCTTTTTTTATTGTGTACATGATAGATAGATAGATAGATAGATAGATAGATAGATAGATAGATAGATAGATAGATAGATAGATAGATAGATAGATAGATAGATAGATAGATAGATAGATAGATAGATAGATAGATAGATAGATAGATAGATAGATAGATAGATAGATAGATAGATAGATGAAGTGGTTTGAGAAGCTGAGGTCTTTTTCTTTTCTTTTTTTATTGCACCTTCTTTCTTTATGCGGCTCCATAAGCTTGCGCGTATGCGAATGAAGTGTGGCTCGCTCATTGCGACAAGCCGCATATATAGCTCCGCAAACTCATGCGTGCCATCTCCTCAGCCTAAGGCCTAACATTACCGTTGTCGCAGCGAATACGCAGAGCTGTTCGTTACATAAAGCACAAACGGCGCCTGTAGTATATAGCGGCAGCGGAATGGAGAAGCGTAATCATCGCTACGAGACCGACGAAACTGCACACCCGCTCACCTGACACTGCCGGCTGGCAACCCGTTGGCTTTGCTTGAGAGTCATTTGGTAACAGTCGGGTGGGCTCCCTGTATAGCACATGCGAACACAGCGCTAAATGAAGGAATCCATCGTCCACTGCCCATTTCTTTTTCATTCACATCTGCTTCCCGCGGGGTGTCGGCTTACGCTGCGCCCCGCGGCAGTACATGACGGGATGAGCCCGCCGAGGCCCATATAAGCACTCGGCTCGCTGCGCCAACCCTTTGCTGGCTGTGCGCCCGTTATTGCGGGTAATCAACAAAGTGCAATCAACGTTATAGGCCTGCCGCACTCCTCTTTTTCTTTTCTTTCTCTGTCTGCTCGCAGGTTGGCTTTTTGTCGCGCGCAACAAGGGCTGCGGAAAGTGTCTCGTTCAGCCACTCGGGCGAAAGACGATGCGCGTTCCCTCCCCGCCACGTTGTCGAGAGCGGGAGGTCGTTCGCGGCGGAAACTTTAGAAAAGTCAGCAGAGATATGTTCGACGTGTGACGCTATAACCAACGTGATGCCGCGTGTATACTGGAAGCGCACGCGCGCTTCAACGAGGAGAAACCAACAGTGCGTGTGGGAAAGTCTCGCAGCTGTAGCGATTATAATCAATGGAGGGAATTACGAGCTGCTTTCGGGGTATTATTCCGTGTGCATGGAGAGAGAGAGAGAGTGAGTGAGAGAAACAGCAGGAGAGAGAAAAGGCAGAAAGGCAGGGAGGTTAAAAGCAGACGCACGTTCGGTTTGCTATATCACTGCACCGGGGGACGAGGGGATACAGGAAGGAAAAAAGAACGGGAGATAGCATTTTCGTGCACTTTTGAAGGCGCGCGCCAAGCCTATACAAATGGTCGTCAAGACCTGTCGACTTAAGGTACTGCAATAACGCTTTCGTTGCTTTCTGTGCCATTGACATGCACGCCCATTAAGGATCTTATTTCCGAAAATAGTCAAGAGTCTAGCCGGTTCGATGCTCTCCGGAGAGGTTCAATCTCGACATTGTACCGGGGACACAGACACAAAATGTGTTCAGTAGTTCCTGTCGTTCCACAAGAGTCCGATCCGGAACGAGCAGGCCTTGGTAAATGTCACTCCCAACCAGAGTCGACGCAAGAGTGTCACTTCAGAGCGGGAAACCTTTGATGGCACTCGTAGCTTTAAGGATGGATCAAGTGTACGAAGATAACATTTCGGGAGGTTGAGAGAAGACCAATATTCCTGTGTCATATCTTTAGCCACAAAATGAAGTTTTTTTGCAGCGTATAGTTCTGGATAAGGTGATCCGAGCTGCTCTGGGTCCTACATGGGTTGGTTCAGACAGCCTCTTCGGTGAGGTTATTACCACCAATGCTGATATGTTCAGGCAGCCGCTTAAATATAATTTCATGCCCTTCAGCGATAGCTTCATGGTGTTCCTCTCTTATCTCATATACCGACTGCTCATGAGTCCTGTTAAATAAGGAAAATGCAGTCTCTGAGGTGCGTAAATAGGTCAAAAATAACCTATTTACGAAGGGTCCCTGCAGAAGGTATTTTACAGCAGCATGTAGGGCAGAAAGCTCTGCCACCGTTGATGACATCATGTGTGACAGTTCGAATTTGATTGTAATTTTCGTATCCGGAATGACAACGGCATCCGAAGAGCTGGTTGGTGAGACCGAACTATCGTTATAGATGTATATTTGGTCCCCGTACATCTTATTCATTAATAGAAGCGTCATAAGTTTCAGTGTTATATTGGGGGGATTAGTCTTTTTTACATCCGTAATATTTAGGCGCACCCGAGGGGGTCGGATACACGCAAAGGAAATGAAAGACCTTCCTATTGGGGATTATCCTGATAGGATACTATCTTGGCGGGGGGGATGACTTGGGAAAATGCGGCACGAGTTCTTCTCGTGGGCAAATGCGCTAAGCGGTGATTGGGGACGCTCATGGAGAGGGCGAATTTGTCTGACAAGCAAATGTTGGGTATATAACTGATTAATTGTTTTTTTCTTTTTACCGTGGGAGACGGATAGGTTTCAAGAGTTGGATGCACTGCCCTGTTGGGAGGCACTGCTTTATCAAACCTCTATTATAGGGAACTTTCCCAATATGGACTAAATACTCCATGTAGTGTGGAATATATACATTCACTGAACTCTCCGTTTTATTAACTCCAAGGGAGGTGTTTATCCAAATTATCAGCTCATTAGCGGAAGAGGCAAAACTGCGCCACCAAACTTCCATAAATATTGCTTTCAGCGACGACTATAGCAATTGCGCAAATTCTGTCGCGACCGCAGTCCTTTGGCCATCGAGTTCTGGCCACATAACACAGCTTCAGTGCTTCTGAATGACCGTGAATGTTCGGAAACTTCAGTCCGCCTGTTTTGAGGCTTTCTGCCAGGAAAGCAAGTCATCAGCTCATCAATTGGGCGCAATTATGAATAATGAGAACGAGCCAGTGCCATCGCGTCCCTTTGTTCCATAGTGCTCGGCCGTCGCTATAGCGTGGAAGGCTCACAACATCCATATCATAGAGATCCTTTCATTAAATAATACAAAAAAATACGAACAAACGAACGAAAGAAAGAAGGAAAGAAAGGAAGCAAGAAAGAAAGAAACAAAGAAAAGGAAAGAATAAGAAGAACGAAGGCACAGTAAAGAGGATTTGGATGCGGGTTAATCGATAATACGCTCGCGCATACGCATTGATCGACACGCATGGTTCCGCATTAATAGGCTGTTGCTTCACTGATGCGATGTAGGCTTACTACGTGGCAACCACGAAGTGTGCTTTTACCTAGTCCTGTTCATAATTTGCCGATGATACGCTCTTCCCACAGCTGATCTTCTGTGGTTGCGCCCTTGGGCGACGTTCTCTAGTATCCTTGGTCATTACGCATTGTCAAACAAGTACAGGGTTTGTCCAAACAGTAACGTCAGTGAGTCGATTAAAAATAATTCATAGATTGGATACGTACAATACACGGAAATGTTTCAAAATAGGCTCCTCCTGAGTCGATACGTCGCTTCCAGCGCGTTTTCCAGGCATTGAAAGCGTCGCGGTAGGCCGCCTCAGGAATGTCCTTTAGAGCCTTGGTGCAAATCTCTTTGACTTTGTCAATTGTTCCGATATGATGTCCTTTAATGGGAGTTCTCAAGCGCTGGAACGAAAGGAAGTCTGGGGGAGGTACGTCAGGACGGTAGGGCGACTAGGTAACGGTGAGCACCTTTGAATCGACCAGGATGCAGGTCACGAGAAGTGTGTGCTGGCGCGTTGTCAGGGTGAGGTTTCCAATCTGCCACGATGTCAGGCCGGACGCGACAAACCTTCGTTTGCGTCTCTTGAGCACTTCCATATGCAATTTGGCGTTAATGGCTGTACCATGTGGTACAAAGTCATGCTGGACGAGCCTTATGATGTCAAAGAAGTCAATGAGCATGGTTTTGACCTTTGACTTGTTCATTCTGGCCTTCTTAGGGTGACGGGACGCGGAGGTGAGTCACTTGGCAATTTGCCTTTTCGTTTCGAGGTCGTATTCAAACACCCAAGACTCATTACCTGTGATGACATTGTCTAAAAAGTGGGGTCACTTTCACACAAGTCCCAACGTCCTTGGCATGTTTCAACTAGACGCGATTTTTGGTCACCTCTTAACACTTTGAGTGCGATTTTGGCGCACACTTTTCGAATCTGCAAATTATCCGTCAGTATCTTCTGAACGGTACTTTTTGGAATATTTAATATCTGTGCCATTAAACGGACGCTAAGGGTGCGATCTTGTATACGCGTTCCAAAATAGACCGGAGGCGGGCCGTTCCACCAAGCCGCATACGATTCGTCAATTTGAACCGTGACGAACGCCATGACGTCAATAGTGACGTGATATTTGCTGTCAATCATACCGTGTCGTCTGCTATCGGACGAACGCAGCGGAACGGACCACTTATTTCGTGACGTAAAGAACGGATCGCCTCCGTTTTATTTTGAAGCGCGTACAAGATTGCACCTTAAGACGACAGTCTGAATTTAAAATGTATCTCACACGCGTCGCATTTTCATTAGGGATGGTCGTTGACGGCCGTCTCGCGCGGGCTTCGTCGCTAGTCTCTTCACGACCTTCTAAAAAGGCCTTGTGCCACCGGTGTACTTGACGTTCCGACAACCAATTATCAGCAAAGGCCGTCTTTATCACACGAAAACTTTTCACTGCGGACTTGGCGAGTTTCACACAATAGTTGATGACAATCCTTTGATCTAACGTGCGCTGCATTGCTACTTGTACGGGAAATGAAAACGAGTTTCAGGGAGAAGCCGGTCCTTACTCTACACATGGTCGCAAATGACTGATAGACCGCGCGTGCATAAGCTACCTTCCCCTTCCATCAATCCCAACCGGTCCTAGCGCCCTGCGACGTATAGTCGCCTCACAATATAATCACTGACATTACTTTTCGGACAAACGCTGTTTATCATATTTTCAAGTATCGTGCGTATACATGAATATGTACCCATTTCAGCGAGCTTGGCATCCATGTCTGGTCTATGTCGAGCACACGGCCTGATAATCTAAATTTTGGAATGTGACTTGTGAGAACCCTTGAGGTGGACTAACAGGACTTGTCATAGATAGCTTGCAATCACTTTAGCAATGAGAAGCAAGTGATGATTCGCCACAGCAGCTATCGGCGTAACGAAGCTGCTCTTCGTATCGGTGAGAACAAGGGTGTACTCTTCACGTAACAATATTAGCCGGGCCCATGTTCAACACTCTTTTCGCTCGTAAGTGCACTTTGCCACTGGTCAATCCGCCATCGCTCGTCGATCTGCCATGCCCAGTATTAGAATTGCCTAGAATTTTCTCATACGAACAATTCTAGCATAAGACATTTTTTTGTTAATACGGACCCAGGTGACTCAAAAAGAGACAGAGGAAAGCTTGACTCTCTCTAGGCAACTGCTAGTGCCGCGTGCTGCCATTGCTCAACGCACCTACACGCTTGCTCTTGCACACGAGCTGACAGAGCTATTAGGAGACAGCAGGGTAAAAAAAGAGCGAGAGGGTACTCGCTTGCGGTGACAAACAATTGTCTCGGAGCTAAGATTGATGCTCCTTCTTCAATTTGCCAGCGGTGAGTAGCTCGACAGTGGCGCCAAATTGGAAGAACACCGCCGTAAGGAATGGCCGCGGAAGCGCCCGCGTGGGCGAGAGAGCGTAGTCGAGGATGGCATAAGAAGCCGGGGATGTCCTTCCCGGCGCCCTCCATCCGCCCTCACGAGTAGAGAGCACTTGAGCAGGGAAGAAGGGGGGCTGGCAGCCGCCGAGGTGTTAGTCAATGCGGCGGTGAACAGACCGGCAACACGGCTCCCGACAGGCTACCGCTGATGGACGACGTGCACTCTTGTCGCCCTGTGCAGTGCCCGCGCGGGGAGGAGGGGAAACCGGCGGCGACTGGCGGGTTGGGCCGCCGCGGCGCTGCAGCGCTGGTTGTGTCGCGGCGCCGAACGACGACGACGACGCGTGTTGGACAGCGACAAACGAGATTGATTGTCGAAGGTTCCGCCCGATGCATCACCTTCGGCGGCGGCGGCGGCCGCTCGGAGTGCGCGCTGTTTTTTCACGCGCCGGGCTGGGGAGCGAAGACGGGAGCCGGGACGAGGCCGCACTGGATGGGAAGGCGTCGCTTTCCGGCGAAGGAGAAGGCACTCCGCCAGCGCTTTGCGATGCCTTGCTCGCCTTGTGACCCGACAGAAGTTTAGAAGGCGGCACTTGTATCTCATTAGGAGAGAGAGAGAGAGAGAGATAGAGAGAGAGAGAGTATAATGAATGGAGGTTGGCCGGAGAAGCCTGTTGCTCTACGCTGTATATATGGTAAAGGGCAAAGGGTTGACAGAGAAAAGTAGTCTAAAATTAACACTGTTTTATTTAAAAAAAAAGAAGCCTATAGAGAGTGTTGAGACGCCGGTTACTTCGACCGGCGTTGCTACTGGGTAGTGTGGCTTTGTCGGCAGGCCGCAGGCGTCCGGAAGACCATTGCGACCAGGCAGGGGCGAGACGATTTCTAGTGCGGAGCTTGCACTATTTATTCCATGGTAACGAATCAGGAAAGAAAGAAGAGAGAGAGAAAAAAAAGATAAATTGTGGGCTGCTTAAACAGGCCCGTAAAATCGCAGGCGCGATTTTTCTCACGCCAACGCCACGTGGTATGTACCGAGTCCGGTCGGTGACATGGTGGCTGCTACCTCTCTCCTAGGCGATGTTGCACGTGCCTGTGTCCGCTGACGGTAAGCCGTGGGTCCCGTTTGGTTCGAGGAAGGAGGGTCTCCCCTTCACTCCCACAATTCCCAAAAGACCCCCCCCCCCTCTTCCCCACAAACACACACACACAAACACGCACAGAGGGGCCCGTAATCAGTTCGGCGCCCCAGCCAGACCGAGAACCAGCTGAGGCGCGCATTGGAATTTGGGATCTACAATGCGCAGGGGGAGTGGTCATACAAAAGCAACTGAAGGGAAAGAAGGTGCATTAACAAACAATTCAAGCAAAGATGAAACAAGTACAAGACGACGTAAGACAATAGCACGACTGCCTGCGGCTAATTGAAGACACAGACTTATCGAAGGGGCATGAATTTACGAAACTAAGCAAATTTATATGATGAAGTAATGCAGTCAGTTTAGCGCCTGCTGTCCGATGGTGTGCATGCACATTGTCATTGACAAGTGCACAACAAGAAAGAGGTACACACACTATGTTTATTACACAAGCTATAAACACGTGTACGAAGTTAGGTTTATTCTATCGCTGGAAAAAAAAAAAAGAGAAAAGAAGCTTAACTGGCTTTCAGGAGGTTTTTACGCTGTCGGTTGTCTGTAACTTGTTACCACACGCGCACGCAAAAAGAAACAGTATATCCTCAGTTTCTTTGGAACTTTGTATTCTGACGAGATGTGAACACAGTGTTTCACATCTCACAGCTGGTGTAGTGGCTAGCAGAAGTGAACCTTAAAATTTTTTTACCTGGAAGGTTCATCCGTGGGTTCCAGAGTGTTCCATGCAGTGCTAAAAGAAAATATAGAATTTCGTTTTACAAGCCATTGCCAGTGATACGCTGCCATTCGGTCAGGCAGCTAAAGCTATTTATTTTCGTAATGTATTTCTATGTGTGGATGTACGTCTAAACTATCTTAATGGTGCGCCCCTGCCATCTGCCGATACGTATAAGTATATTGGTCTCCACATTCACACGGATCTTTCATGGCGAATTCGTGCTGATAAGATTGCAAGAGCAGCACTCGCACCCTTTGGGATGCCGTAAGTTTTTGTCCCCTCCACATCACTGTCCACACCACATCACAACCCGTGTCTGTGTCCCTCTCCTCGTCCTCTTGTTTAGCGCTGTTTTACTGCTCGACATCACTGACGTTAACTCCCTATAAAATAATTGTAAGACCAAAAATGAAACGTGCATGCGCCACATGCATGGGACTCTAATCAGAGCAAGCTTAGCATAACGTTCGAAAGCATTCAATGTCGCTCCGTTCGTTTCATTCTGTCCAACTACTCCCGTCACTCTCGTTGATAAACGTCCTGAATCCACCATGCACACAAATCACGGCGACGCGAATCCGCATCTCTGGGCCTCTTCCGCAAAATCTATTTTTTGTAATCTGGTTTCGAAAGATACACTCTCCTCACTCCGCCTCAGTACGTTTCTTCTCGCGTTCACCATAGACACAAAGTAGCTCCTCCATCCGGTCAAATCAATACCATAGCGACTCATTTATTCCGAGAAATCGCCTAGACTGGAACCACCTTCTCAGCATCGTTGCTGCGATCCAAGACACTTCCAACTTCAAGACCACTGTTGTGAATGTTCCTAAAGTTGTGTACATTGTTTTTAGTTTGTTTGATTGTTTGCTCATGCACGCAAATGTACCTATGCATACATATTGCGGCATGAATGTGTAATGTTACATCGTTTTCTACTTGATTATGTTTCATGTTTCCTGCACTTCAAGAATGTCTTGCTACTTCTTTCTGTAATGACCCTCAACAGCACTAAAAGTAGTTGAAAATGAATGAATGAATGAATGAATGAATGAATGAATGAATGAATGAATGAATGAATGAATGAATGAATGATAACCTGACGCCATAATGAGCTTTCTTCAGCTTTAGGAGCTTAAGCACCGTTTTAGGAGCCCAGCTTTGGTACGTAATGGAAACCCGACAGGCCGACTGCTTTCCTTTGAAGGATGCGCTCTTTGTCATTTGGGCTGTGACACGCATGCCCTGCTCCGCTAATGAGGGGCATCCTGTAGCGCGTGCCATGGAACGTTCGCTGACCTGAGAAGATCGACAAATCACACGTGGAAGGCGCGCTATGTATCGGAGAAATGTCGTACACATTTTTGTTTGGCTTCCGCTGCAGTACGGCGGCGACAGAACGTGGCGTTTATGGCGAAAGCTGAAGACAGAAAACCGAAATTGCCGACGCTGTAGGTAAAGTCTAGCATTATCGTTTTTTATTGTTTCAAACTTCGGAGAGCTTTTTTTTCCAAACGATAATCCCGGTATTTTTTCCCTGCTAAGTAAATGTTTAAAAGTGAACTTTCGCCTGCCTTTCTTTCGATGGAGAAAAAAATTTCGGCTGAAGCTTATCGTTTTATTTTCTTTCGGCGAATATCTGGTTGGCTAATTCTGTTCGCGGTAAAGCGTGCTGTGTGACTATCTCGTTCTTCAACAACGTCGCATCCAATGTACTGAATAAGGAAAGTTTCCCGGAAGCACTCAACAGCAAGGGCACTACGCCACACGGTTATGTGACTGCAATAATTAGGAGAATATGCAGGGTGATAATTTTTAAGTTTTCAGGAATGTTTAAACATCGCATGGGGCAGACAACATAACTATTGTCCTTGAGCTGGATTATTCGGAGAGGCGGACATTACTAGCTCTATGTGTAGAAACATGTATTCAACTAATTAAAAAACACTAATTAACTTCCTAATTAGTTACTTTACGGCACATATGGAAATTTACGAATTGTAGTCGGTGAGTTTGCAAGATGTATCCACTTGAATTGCATTTCCAGGATGACATCAGTTTCGATATATTATTTCCCAACGTTTGGGACAACATACATAGGCGTTCCAGTTTATTTTGTGCTTCAATGCATAAAAGAGCGTTTTCTAAAAAAAAAAAAGCAAGTGGAATGACAGTGCATTTTTACGGCGAGTTTCATGGCGCGTATCTCGAAATTGGTGTCATTCTGAAAACTCATTTCAAGTGGATACGCCATGCGAACTCAGCGGCTACAACTCGTCAATTGCAATATGTGCCGTGAAGTAATTTATTAGGAAGGTAATTGGTGAATTTATTAATTAGTTGAACATGTGTTTCGATTTCTCGTGCAAGTAATGTACACTTTCGTGAATAATCCAGCTCAAGCGCAAGAACTGTGTTACTTGCGACAGGTGACTTTAAAAAATTTCAGAAAACTTTTCTAAGAGACTATTAAGATCGAGGCTGTATTGATTTGGCCCATCTGTTAGCGCCGTGAAGGTATGCGCTTAAATAAACTAGTGCGCTTCTCCAGAAGGCTTTAAACGTGAGAAATATTCCGCGTACGCCACGCCGGAATAGTCCAGGGTTGTAGAATGTTAATTGGCATTTTATTACGGCAATTAGAAACTGCGCATAAACGCAATGTATGTTTCGCCACTTCAATGTTGCGAGATCTGAGAGTTTACTCTGCTCCTGCCTGATCCTCGCATCAAGATGCTGCCAAATATTTAAAAAATAAATAAACAAAGAAAATGAAAGATGGCCTTTATGCAGATAGTAAAAATTCACCGTTTGGAGTGTGCGGTAAACGGGAATATTACTGTAACGAAAGTTATACCTGCACCTAAGGAAGAAACAACAACAACAGAGCAATATTATTGTGAAGACAATTACACAGGCGCGAATTGCAAGATGTATTCTATAAAGTTAATATTAAGTTGCGCACCAAAACAGCTCTTTAATGGAAACTGATAATGACATAACATAGGATCACAGCGGCTACCCCAAAAATTTCGTCTCATTCTTTTGCGCACTACAATTGACATGGGAACTTTTTTCTGCTCTACTGAAAGGAGTACTCTCTACCTTTGTTTCTCTACCTATTTGTTAGTTATCGAAACATATGTGTAGTACTGCTGTCGAAGTGCACAGTCCATAGCTATAGTTGTGCCGACTTCCTTTTGCCGATTTACATCAATGCAGTAGAGTTTACGCAGCGCGTCCCAGCTTCAAACGTGTACGGTGTCCCGTTTTGATCGTCGGCGAGCCACAAGTTTCCAGCACGAAACTGGCGCGAAACAGCGCTGGCTATCCGAGACGTCACCCGCCGTGGTTGCTCAGTGGCTATGGTGTTGGGCTGCTGAGCACGAGGTCGCGGGATCGAATTCCGGCCACGGCGGCCGCATTTCGATTGGGGCGAAATGCGAAAACACCCGTGTACTCAGATTTAGGTGCACGTTAAAGATCCCCAGGGGGTCGAAATTTCCGGGGTCCTCCACTACGGCGTGCCTCACAATCAGAAAGTGGTTTTGGCACGTAAAACCCCATAATTTAATTCAATATGAGACGTTGTTTTTAACACGTTCTGAGAAGCGCCGAAATAGCTGCGCGAAACGCACTATATGCCCGCGCGTTCGCAAACATGCGAATCGGGGACCGCTTCAGATCGAGTTCCCGCGCATTCTGCTCCGGTCCGTGACATCGGCAGTGCAACTACCCTGCGCGGCCAAATACACAGGCACACCCGGCGGTCAGGAAGGGAGGCTCTTTTTCTCCCCCGCATGCATTTGGCGCAACCGCGGCCCACCTCGGCAGCAGAGAACGCGCCGCTCGCTCTAGGAGCGGCCCGCGGAGGGGGGCAAGCCCCAAAACGTCGATCGATTCTAATCTAGGCCGATCCAGCTGTCGTCCTCTCCATTGGATAGAGCGGTGCGTTCCGCGTATACACACATGCGTCGCACGTAGCCCGCGCGCGCTGCCGCGTCGGGCTCTTCGGCGCGCGCGCGCCTCGCGACGCCGCTCGGTTTTCCTGACAAGACAAATTGGGGGACACGTGTCACTGGGAGAAGCCGAAGCAGCCTCCATAGATTCTGTGGCCTGGTCGTGCGCCGAGACGCTTTTTCTTTTTTTTTTTTTGCCCCACACAAGGACCCACACAAACACGAGACGACGGCTGCTCCGGATGCGGCATGGCTTCATCGGCACCCCATATATATATATATATATATATATATATATATATATATATATATATATATATATATATATATATATATATATATATATATATATATATATATATATATATATATATATACACACACTACTTTTTCAGTCACGTAGTTCTTTCTCCAAGTGTGCCGTTTTTAGACAAACCTCGCGTGTAGTAAGACCAGTGCATGATTTTCACTCATTTCCCGTGGTTCCCCAAATATTCCTATGAAGGAGGTAACGCTCACTTTTCGGGATCACGCGTTGGGCCCTCCCAGGTCGGTGCCTGCCAGAGTATCTAAGTAAGCAGTGTTAAAAACTAAGAGAGCGCGCTACGCTGTCCCGTTCTACACCGCGCGATGGTGTGCTGGGGAACGCTACTGAACGTCCACAGGGAGCGCAAGCCTTAATTCCGCCGACTTAGTAGACAGTTTTAGCAGAGCGTTTGCCTGCGCTCCGCTCCGCACACGCTTCACGCGCACCGGTGGCTGCACAGAATGCATTGATTTCGCTTATCTAACAAGAGCGTCTTCCAGAGATGCCACCGACGTGCTCTCAGCTTGGCGGTAAAACGATTACGAAAGCATCTACACGCCCCCTGACGCACCGCTAAATCAGGTTCCTAGCGGAACGTGGTCAGCGTCCCACGTTCCGCTGCCGCTATATGTGCTGTACGCACGCGCGTCAGTGTTCCCAGTATCGTTTTGTTGAGCGGCTGCGTGCCAATTGTTGTGATAGGCCGGTCTGAGCGGAACGGACCGTAAACGCTCTGCTAAAACTCTCTAGTGTCGCTGAACGAGCGGAGCGTGGGGAGCACCGCAGTCCTTGAAAAATGACCATATATATGCGCTCTTAAGATTTTGGGCGCAAGTAGCGATTTCATACAAGTGCGTTTTGCGTCCTGGATCACGCGCGTCGTAAGGCAAACGAAACTAAACGTGCAGGTTGTTTCGCCTATCTTGTGCGGTGAGTTAAAATAGCAAGTGTGTGCTGTGCCAAAGCGACCGTCAGAGTATTGTTCACTATTCTCTTAAGGAACTCAAGGTACTCCTCGCGTTGAGCCTGATTAGCTAATTAGCAAAAAAGAAAAGAAAATTATTAGCTTACTTTCGTACTCTCGACTTAAATGCAGGGCCTTCAGTGTAATAATGATCCGCCGTGGTTGCTCAGTGGCTTAATGTTAAGCTGCTGAGCACGACGTCGCGGGATCGAATCCCGGCCACGGCGGCCACATTTCGATGGGGGCCAAATGCGAAAACACCCGTGTACTTAGATTTAGGTGCACGTTAAAGAACCTCCGGTGGTCAAAATTTCCGGAGTCCCCCACTACGGCGTGCCTCATAATCAGAAAGTGGTTTTGGCACGTAAAACCCCATAATTTTTTTTCAGTGTAATAGTTGGATAGCGTGTTGGTAAGCAATCCAAGGATGTATTCTAAAAAAGAAACGCCTTTTGTAGTCTTAACTTTTCCGACCACACAGGATAGTGCGAGAGATCTAGATAAGTACCACGTGACTAGCGGCTTACGCGCTGCGTCGTCAGTGACGTTAAACGTAGAACGAATGTTCGAAACATCATTCGAATGAACTTCGCTCGAACAGGGTAGCCGCCCAAATAGGATGTACGAAAATGCAGTAAGTGAGGCTTATAGATAGAGCGCAATAGTCTTTGCCTCGCACAATTGCCGAGATAACTTGCTGAAATGTTCGGAACTTATCTCAATATAGCAATTTTACGCGATGTCAGCATTTTTGCTGTTGAGAGGCTGCACAAAGGGGGAGGAGTTTGCGGCTGCAGATAGCGAGTACTACTACTACTACTACTACTACTACTACTACTACTATTACTACTACTACTACTACTACTACTAATAATAATAAAAACAGTCTGTATATAGTTACAAATTGACGGTGCTTCACTATACTGTGAAGAGGGTGCAAGCGAACACGCGATCCCACCCTTTCCCTCCTCCGGTGGGAGGGATGCCTGTTACTGGCTCGCACCTAGCGCTGCGTCTACTTCTTCATGCATCTAAAACCCCACTTTAAAGGGCGCGTATGATGAACTGACAGCGGCTGAAGCGGTTTACGTGGTTGTCTCGCAAACCGGAGATCGGTGGTTCGAATCCGCAGCCCGGCAAGCAATTTTCATTTTCACGTGCGTTGAGCTTTTTCGTACGGCAACACCGACGCCGAAACGGGTGAGGCAATACAAGCTTCGCTGGAGTAATAGTGTAGTAGCCCTCTCATGGATTGCACTCCGTTTCATACATCAGGCAACGCTGCGGAAGCTACGCAAGTAGTGCGGTCTCCAAATTTTATCACTCCGCGCGTTCCGTCTGTGCTTGGCTGGGCGCCAGCAGCGTTCGCTCGCTCGAATATGCACGTGAGGCTGCCGCGACGGGATGCAGATAAAAAATACAAAGAAAAGCAAATTGACTTAGAACAACGTTTTAGCAGCGGAATGAGCGCACGGTTTGTCTGCTTCTAAGGGTAGATTCTTATTTTCATTCTGAACTGACCTTACGTAAAAGGACATTTTCACAGAAATCCGTCAAAAGTCACCGAACAGTTTCTAAGTGCGAACGCAGCCACTGCAAATATTATCTCTAGCTTCCACAGCGTTGCACCTGATGTATGAAGCGGAGTAAAATGGGTGGCAAGAATTGCGGCGCACACCGGAGCCGCGCGCTCACATAGCTGCACTTACAACGCCACAAGCGGACCATGAATCTGACTGCACTTTCTTTTGCTTCAATCATACAAAAAAGAAGAGGGAAAAGAACGCAAAATTCTGAGAGCTGCCCGAAAATGTCCTATCGTCCATACTGATCCTATTTCCTGACCTATCTTCCTATTTCGTCCAGATCGTCGAAGACAGTCCTAATGTTTCAAGTGCAGTATCGCAAGCTATAAAATGCAAAAGAGCCTCACGGTCCATAGCCATACGCGTAAAAAATTAAAAAAATATATATATTTCTCGCTATTTTTATTACTTCGGTAGTAAATGTAATGCGTTACCGCATCTGTTTGCATCTATTGCAATTGCGAACTATTAGACACCTATACAAAGTGAGGACAGTAGTTTTATCGGCTCTGTAAACTTGCAAACATTCGCTTACTAACTAAATTAACAAGCATGATGTCATGTGCGCACACCATACGTGAACACATCTTCCTCAATGACCGCGGACACTCGCTGTGAAACTGCTAGCATGAGGAAGTCCATGCTGAAGCTGCGACGAAATTGCCGTTCATGCTGCCTCTTGCTTAAACGCGAACTAAGCAGCGAGAACACAGCGCACACAAAGCCATCAGCCCTTGGGTCGCCTAGTATCTGTACCCGCATAGCCATCACAGATCGCTTTCAAAATAGAGCCCGTGCGGCCGCTCTCAGCCGCGCAATTTGGAGCTGCTCCCTGTTGTAGAACAACACCCCCCCCACCCTCCTCCTCCTCTTTCCCGTCCCTCCGGTGCGCGATGGAAAACGTGCGCTTCCTCCCCGCCTTCCTCCATTGTGCGCGCGAGATCCAGCCACCACCATCGGCTCACCCCCGTACGTTTTCACTCGCACCCACAGCATGCGGCGCACAGCCACCATGTTATCGCACTTGGACTTTGTATGGAACATCACCGCGACGCCGACGACGACGGCGTAAATGCGCTTGGAGTTCCCATATAGTTGCTATCGCAATAAAATAAAATTGTGGGGTTTTACATAGTAAAACCGCGATCTGATCACGAGCCACGTCGTTGGGAGGACTCCGGAATAATTTTGACCGCCTGAGGTTCTTTCACGTGCACCTAAATATAAGTACGTGAGAGTTATTGCACCTCGCCCTTATCGAAATGCGGCCACCATGGCCCGCACCGAACCCGCGACCGTTGCGCTGCTGACAACCGATGGGCTCAGCAGCGCGACGACATTGTCACAAAGCTACTGCTACGCGTGTATAGTGCAATGTACTCAAGCCCATACGTCATGCACATTGTACAGGCTTTCTTATTTCTTCTAAAGCGTGCTCTACCTTTGCCAATAGCGCTTCAGGAGAAGCTAAACAAAAAGGAAATACGATGTACTGCCATTTTATTTAGCTATCGTAAATGTACTCATGCTACCACGAAACAAATCAATTGTTCAGCATTTTTTCCCGTAAAGCGTGCTCTGTGTTCGTCATTAGAGTTGTCAGGAGAAGCTAAAAAAACTGGGAGTGCAATGTTCTGTCATTTTATTTATGTACAGTATAATCTGTTCAAGCCCACAGTTTGGGCAAATGCTACAGAATTCTTTTTTTTTAGAGCGCAACTCTTAATGGCCCGTTCCTGCGGCGAGCGTCGGAGTTGGCGGCAGCGTAACCGAGTTAACGAGCACGAGATCGAAACGTGAAAGAGCGAATCTGTAACGGTAGGCCAAAGACGCGAGCAGCGAACGGCGGAGACCAATGAAAACGGCCCCTTCAGTGACGTACGCACGGGAAACTAGTTTCATGCGGACTCGCCAGACCGCTCGATGTGTACTCAAGCCGGACCACTAGTTTCGTACGATCCTCTGCTCGCGTCAGCTCTCGCTCGCGCTTGTTTGGTTTGATTGGTTTAGTCTAGTTCGCGCTTGTTTTGATTGTAATGGTTTGCGACTGTTTCGTAATCCGATCGTATGCGCGACGCTAGTTGTTTAGTGCCCTCTGGAAGCCAAGCGGCACCAGCGATTACACTGGAACCTTGGACGAGTAATGTGAAAAAAAAAGAACTGACGCGCTTGACCCGCAGATCAGCTTTCAGACGATTGCCGATTCTCCTACATGTGTCTCAAATTATTTGCCTCAATATATTGCGAAATGAGAACACGCATAGAGCGAGGCTCAAATTTCGCATTAGGGAATATCGTTATCGTCGGTGAATTTTTTTTTTCTGTAAAGCGTGCTCTGCCTTTGGCAATAGTGCTTCAGGAGAAGCTAAATAAGATCGAAATACAATGTACGGCCAGTATGTTTCGCTGTATTAAAAAAAATGCACTCAGCCCATACTTGAGGCAAATGGTTCATCACTATTTGATCCTGTAAAGCGTGCTCTATTTTTGTCAGAAACGTTTCAGGAGAAGCTAAAGAAGGAAAGGGGGACATTTTTTTTAACGGATATTTGATTTGTGAATAAAGGTAGGTGGAGAAACGCAAAATGTGATACGTTCTGATGAAGTCTATTGTTAACTCAACTGAAAATTGTCACAAGAAGTAGGATATAGTCTTGTTTCGCGTGGCGCTTGCTAGAAATACCAGCATCGTCTATTTCTGCGTAAGTTGTGACTAAAATAAAATCGAGCCCCATCGCATACTATGATTCTTGTCAAGCATAATACACATAATCCATATCATATTCCAGCAAATGCGCGTACCGAGGAAGCTAACGCTAGTGCGGCCGCATGGTACCTGATGTAATTGATCTGAATGGAACAAAAAACTTGGCTAGTTTGTTTACACAAAGCATTGTCTTAAGTAGCGCTAACTACTAGTATTGCGTACGTGGAGGACAACCTTGTGTTTTTGTTGTAGTCTCTCAACTTAGCATGCAAATGTTCAATATTATAAAGATGTTCAAGGAGTGTGGCGAAGGTTTAAATATTACAGGCGAAATCCCAAAGTATGGTTACATTAGCTTCCTTGACATCAGTCTCTTCTTTCAGCAAAATCACGTCTGCTAGTAATGTACCCCCCCCCCCCCCCCTCCTATTGTTGAAAACAAGCCTTACATATAAAGCTGGCCATTCTAGACTGGTGAAGGATGGCATCGCCCTTTCATGCCTGCAGTCGGTCTTGCAAAAGTCATGCCATAACAAATACCAAGGAAGCTTCTCCTGGCAGGTTGGAATGCTGAGAGATACACTTTATCCTAGCCATGTTATTGCGTCCGCCTGCGATAAGTTAATAAGGAAGCTAAAAAGTGATGACCAAAAGCACATAAGACCAAGTACTAGGACTTGGAATAAGACCGCTGTGTTGTATGTTCACGGCCTTTCGCTTAGGCTGAAAAAAGTGGGGGAGTGATATGGCGATAGGACAGGCCTTTCAACCAAGCATAAGCTACAAGGGATCTATCAAACTGTGAAAAAGCGTGCTCAGGCGCAGTCATCGAGGAAGGTATGCCATAAAAAACACGTCAAAAAGTCTCTAACCTGCAAACATGGCGTTGTATACAGGATACCGATTTGATGTCGCAGGTGTTATATCGACCAAACCGATCATTGTCTAAACGTGCGCTTGCGAGGACAGAGCTATTCTTTAAAGTGCCCGCCTTGTTAACAGCTGGTTCAGCATTGCACGAATTGCCGATGCCAACCAAAATACGAAAGAACCACCTTGTTGTATAGGTATCATGACACGATCACAAGGGAGATAGTCGAAGCTTATTACATACGTTGTAATGGTGACATATGTGCAAGCCAGGCATCGGTATCACTGCTGAAAAAAGAAATGGATCTCATGCACACGCCGTGATAATGTATATATATATCGCTGTTCGCCTTCTGGCTGATTCCGTTTTATGTGTAATGAAGCTTCTTGTCCAACAAAGTTCAGTTGAAATTTGTAGCACTTGGTGTGTGTCTCCCTTCATCGTTCTTGTGTTTTGGGAAGTTAGCGCTACTTAAGAACATGCTTAATGGAGCTGAATTAAAAAAAAGTCATGAGCCATTCCACTCTGTGAAGGTAGTTGACCAGCGAAGCTGTGTAGCATATGACACGGAGGTGACAGGTAATTTTGAACAAAGGTACAAACTCATTTATTGTCTTGATGGGTGGTCATCGTGACGAAAGGTACGCAGACTCATTTATTGTCTTGATAGATGGTCAATATTTCACTCGCAGCAGCAATCACAATCTTTGATAATGTCAAATCGATGCACGTATGCCGCTCAGTGGGCGGTTGGACCGGATCGGTGTGGCAGCGCAAGGGATATGTCTGCAACACGGAACGCGTAAACCACTCCCTTTTCGGTACCGACACATCCACATTGAAATAACCGACAACGACAACAGGGGTAGTGTCATCGCAGCTAATTCACGCAAAGTGTGAAGCCATGAACCTTAGGGGACTATGAGTCATTGCAATTTTTCGATTGCTTAAGAGGGTATGAACCATTAATGATGTCAGTTTTTGACATGCTGTTCTGTATGTTGTATGCGTGATTAGAAAGAATTTAAGCACTGTTCTCTTCATTTTGCTGAGTGCTTGTAGCTTCTGCCTTACGGGACTATGAGACATTGAATTTTTTGTTTGGTTACGGGAGCATGAATGCTTACGGAGGTATGGGCCATTAATGATGATAGTTTGTGTTCACGGAGAACAAAACTGCACGGAACTGTAGTCATATAGAGCTTCGCAGTTGAGACTAATGACATAACAAGGCGGAATGAAAAAATAATAATTTGAGTATCTCCAAGTCGACGGCAAACAACATTACCTTGGTTCTGTCGAGTTACGTGGCATTCGCATATTTTAAAGCTCTGGCTAAAGCTAGCTGGGACACCCCGCATACACATACTCTCAGCACTACATTTCGGGATGGAAAAACAAATGAAGCTAGCATTATGAACAAATGAAGCTAGCACCACATTCCAAATTCCAAAAACAAATGAAGCTAGCACCACATTCCAAGTGCAATGTTAAAACATATAGTATACGTGAGCTTTTGTCGCTTGCGAGCAGACTTGCAAATTCAAGGCAGATTCTCGCAGCAGGAACGGAGCATAAGTATGCATTCGCGTCACCAAATAAAATTGGATGATACGGGCCGTGAACTCGTCAAATTGCACACGGCATTGAAAACGCGCAAGAGTGTCGCAAAAAGCACCGAGACTGCAGCAAAACACGCATGCACACACACCGCCCAAACGCGCGAACAGCGCGGACAGTGCTTCGCCATGATAGAGGGTATAAGCGCGACTGAACGAGGATGTAGAAAGAAACAGATACACAGAGACAGCGCCTCGTTCAGTCGCGCCTATACAACCTATCATGGATTCTAACCCACTAGCCCGCCAACGTGTTTTAACCAAGGGCTTCGCCGCCCCGTCGGCGCCGTGCTGACCGAGCAAAGTGCGACAGCAGCGCCACGAGATGCGAGGATCGGTGGTGGTTCAGTCACCGGTGTATGAAAACAAAACCTAGTCCAGTAACGTTGGCGTAAGCGGACATGTCACGTGGTGCTTTTCTTTTTTTTTTTGGTATTTCGCGGGCATCCGCAGTAAGCTGAAAAACACTAATACTTAATAGACAGAAGACAGAAACTGTTTATTCGGACGTTTTGCAAACCGCTCGGCAACCTCCTAAATTGTTTTTCTCCCTAGCTGCGTTGCTTCAGAAACCGCTTAATTAATCGTGACTAATTACCTAATTAAGAGAAGTACAAGAAATAGCGTGACACACTAGATAAAAAAGTGAGTGAGCAGCATGCATTTGGTCGTGTCGCCGTAGAGGGCGTCGGTATATTTTTAAACTCCGGCTAAAGTTAGCTGAAACGCCCTGTGTATATATATATTCCTATCAACGCAAGGCTGACTATAGTATTGACCACTACTTCATCTCATGTATTCATAGTTTATTTCTCAGCTTGGGTTATACATTTTCCTTTTTTGTGTGTTATTTACTTGTTAACAAATTTATTTTACCTTTTCAGTCATATTACCACCCGATTCCTGGCCTATCCCGCATAATGGGTTTGTGCCAATAATTGAGGCTCCATCATCATTATCATCATCATCATCATCGTCGTCGTCGTCGTCGTCGTCGTCGTCGTCGTCATAATACTAATAATATAACCTTCGTTGCTCGCAAGCGCTCGTGTGGCGCTTGCGCGCATGGCGAAACACGAATACAGTGTCAACCTTAAGTAAAGGTGCTGTTACTTCTGTTAACGCGGATAACATACAAAGACAACCCTAAGATTGCGCCTGAAATCCTACTTGTTTAATTACATCAAATACGCCCAATGAAGCACAACAATCAATATCATACGCCGCGAGTGCACTAACGTATCAAAGGTCATCGTCAATTATTGCCAATAAATAGAGAAAATGTTTATGACCAAGAAGTATGGTCCGCCTGTCCCGTCGTCGTCAATGTATGTGGGATGTACAGGAGGCGCAGGTGTCTTTCCTCCAGTTGCGTGAGAGACACATGGAGCCTTCTGCCCCGTCGTCTTCCACCACTTCGTCATTGAGGGACTGCGTGACTGCATGAAGCGTGTCGCGTTCATCCTGGTTGACGTGTGCTGCATATGGCAGTATTACTGCACTCATCGTTTTCTCTTCATCCTTCTCCCTGTGTCTTGCCATCCTGGCGAGGAAACGTTCGACGCCGTGCATAACGAGCGGAAGCGCAACATTGACTGCGGCCAGGACCTTATTGCCGATACCTCTGCGGCTGTTCGCTAGGAGGCGGTGAAGGCAAATATAGCTGCGTTGGAGCCGCTGGTCAAGCAGGTCGAGACCCAGGCCCAGCTGTATATGTTCGCCCAGCTGGTCGCCCTCCTGCGCCAGAAGAGCAATCACTGGGAGGGCCTCAGCAGGGTCGCAATTCCTCACTTGTGCGAACACTACGTCATCCTGTAGGCATGCACCTGAAGCAGCGCGGACTAGTGCGGCGCACAAGCACGTGTTGTCAAAAGTGTAAGGGATCCTTGTGTCAGCAGCAGGAAAAGGAAATGGTCGAGGCGTGATGCCGGAAAAGTGCCGGTCAAGTGGCTTGTTGTGAGATGACCTTCCAGGTGGTCTCGGCGTCAGGAAAAGTGCGCTGCACAGTAGCTCCAGCAATCCGGAAGCCTTCGCGCCCAACGAAGGGTGAAAGTGAGCTGGGGGCTGCCAGCGGCAACCAGTCACATCAATGCGGCATACGGACGCGGAGAAGCTCGCAACACGCTCCTGGTTGCTCGAAGTCGCTGCGGACGAAGATCTGCACAGAGGCGGTTTTGAGGGCTGCAGCACATGACCCGACTGCTTGGCGCTTTCCAATAGCTTCGGGGTGTCCAGCATACTGGTCCGTGCTTCAGCAACTTGGTGATGCGCAGACGCCGAACGTTGTTGCTGCAGATGAAGGCGCAGCTCAGCCGTCGTGAGGAGCAGGATCCACAGATGCAGCATCTGGTCGTCGTCACGGGCAGTGGCCTCGGTGTACGTAGCGAAAACGATTCCTGAAGCTAATTGCTCTGCGCCAGCCCGTTGGTGATGAGCTGAAGTAGGTCGTCTTCGCTGCCGAGAACACCGAGACAGTCCTCCTCGATAGCTCTTTCCGGGTGGATTGGGACCGAGACCCGAAGCTCCGGATTCTCGCGGCGTGTCAAGAAAGCTCGTCGAACGTAGTAGTTCTTCGTGCAACTGTGAAGCGGCTTCGCCTACGCCAACACATGTTATTCTTCGTCGAAGTTCAGGCACTGCGGATCCTCTGGGCATCGTGATACTTACTGCTGCCTGAATTGATCGCGTGCGACCCAATTCCACTTGAAGCAGTGCGACTTGCTTGCCCGAGTGGGACGTTTCTGACATTGGAACACGGCGACCTAGGCTTCTTTCTCGCTATCTTCTCTGACAGAGCGTGAACAGCAAGGGGGCACGAGGAAACACTTCTTTCTCATTGAGCAGCACCGCGTGCTCGGCTGTGAATAAGTAAAGACAATGAGGAGGCTTTGGAAATTGCTTGCTCTGTTATATGTATGTTATCCTTTCTTAAGGGTGTACTTATTTATACGCGATGATTAAAATGTTTGCACCTGTATGTGACTACAAAAAAAAAACCACACAAGCTAATGTTGTAGCCAGGAAGGAATAGCGAGACGGCCAGACGAGGAGTCACATACGCACACGTTTAACAGTCTCTCAGACGTGTTCTATCTCAAGAAGAAGAAGAAGAGCGCGCGCTGCCAGAACACCGACCACGCTCAGTCACAGGGAACTATGTCATCCCGCTTTCACTAGATGGCAGCATATACAAGAACGAAAGCCCAAACTAGTTAATGAACAAAATACCATATGACATCTCTGGCGCGATGCTAGACCCATGTGCTGCGTCAAGAAGTGCTGGCAGGGCACTGTGCCCACGGGAGATATTGCGTCTAGAGGAACAGTAGATGCACGGTGATGTAGCGATGTTCGCGAGACAATAGTAAACCAGCGCCAAGTTAAAAAAAGTTAATTTATGTCGATGCCACAAAAACAGCATAACAATGAAATGGCCGAGTCTCTGGGTCCTTCGCTGCAAATGACGTGCCAGCGCGTAAACGTGACTGTGCTTCTTCAATGCATGGCATAACAAAATATGGTTTTAGCTGAGCATCACTTACGGCCCACCCCCTCTATTTTCACTCGATGAGAAGCTACACAGAACTGTGTTGATTTCGGCAGTTTTCAAGGGCCCGTCTCCGAAATGTGGGAAGGAAGCGCAGAGTACTTGACTGGAAAACTACGAGGAAGCCAAGTTGACGCACCACCATGCTCTCTTAAATACCTGGGAATCGCGTATGATGGGAAACTAAACTGGAAAAGCCACATTGATAAAGTCCCGTCTAGGGCAACACGTGCCGTGGGATGATTGAGTAAGATGAGTAACCGACGATATGGGTTGCGAAAACATACATTAATTACGATATACAAAATGTGTATCTGACCTATCGTGGAATTTGGGTGTCTTGTTTTCCGGCAGCCCAGCTTATAAAACGCAGCTTCTGGTTTTATCAGAAACGGAAGCTCTGCAATTGTGCCTAGAACTCCCGAAGATTGTTGCAAACACCGTTCTTTATAATGAAGCGCGAATACCATGTTTAAAAAGTAGATTCAGGATCCTTGCAGTCCAAACGTACCCAAAAATGTACGATTGTGTTCAAAGAATATTAACGTATGTTTTCATTAATGGACCTAGTTCATTTTTTAGTAATCATTGGCCGCGACTACGCACAACTGATATTGTATTTGTACAGGCACAGCTAAATCTATTGAATGTACAAATTGAACGTATTCGACCAACAGTTCAATCTAAGATAAGTCTCCAGATAAAATTTGACTACATTTCCTTTTGAAATGCTAATGTCATACCAATATTTAAATAACCGATTGCTAGTATAGCTTTCTCACCTGGAAACAGGCAATATAATAGCCACTGGTGCTTGACTGTCTGATGAGAAGGCTGGCGTAGGCGTTTTTCTCTCCTTCTCTCTGTTGGACTTTTTCTATACGCCTTCCAGATTACACGCCTCTTTTCATAGCAGAATTATTAGCTATTGTTCTAGCGCTGCGCAAACTTGCCGCTAATCAATCGTCAGCTGTCGTAGTTACAGATTCTCTACCGCTATGTGTGTCGCCTTCCATGGCAACGAACATGGCTATCTTAAGCACGTTTCAAAATTTAGTCCCAACAACTTTACAAAAAATGAATTTGCTCTGGTTCCCTGGCCACCGCGGTTTATACTTAAATGAAATGGTAGATGTATTAGCCAGAACGTTTTTAAATGGACTTATGATTCATGTTTTACCGTATACAGCTGACATCACTGCATCGATATACAGGAAATTTTGTTTGCACAATGGTGTAATTAAATTATCGCTGATACTATCTCCAGAGCTTCAGCACCTCGGTTTTTGCTGGAATAAACAGCGGTGTCCTTCTCGCCATTCGGAAGTTACATACACCAGACTACGCTGTCGCATATCGCAATTGAATTTTTTTTTACATGAATCTGGTTTGACGATGTACCCTCTATGCCACAATTGTAAGGATATTGAATCAATAGACCACTACTCTTTATCACGTAGACGATATTCGCACCAGAGAAAGGTATTGCTCGAAGCTCCATACTGCAAAATCGGATTAGGAATAAGTATACCATTATTATCATTCGGGGCCTCGACACAGGCTTTAGTCACAGAAACGTTTCTTCCGCAGTATTTGATTATTTAACGGAAACAAAACGATTGCCCTACTAATTATTGTATGTTTATTCCAGATATCAAATCTGTATTCATTTCACCTAAATTGGCTTCTCTAAATTCTTAATTAACATTAATTTCTCCTTGACTGTACCCTCTTTTAACATTCACCGTCTGACTGCTCGCTCGCATACAAGTCTAGTTATTGCATCGTCTCCTTTTTTGTATTTCTTGTACTTTCTTTACTTAGACCCACGAGGGGTATTACATAGGGGCGGGTACATACGTTTTGGTGAGCAAGTGTTATCACAACGAAACATGACTGGTAAAATTATTGGTAAAGTTGGATGAGCACGTGATGGCTGCGATGTCGTTGGGTAGGTCGTTCCAGTCTGCTGCAGTACGGGAAAAAATGATGCGGCAAAGGTGGTAGTTCGCGCACGAGGTCGGGAAACTTGAAGCGGATGACGAATGCGATGAGATATGCGGAGTGGATGGACGATTTAGGGTGCTCGGCCTAGTGAACTATGGAAAAATTTATGAAACAAGCAAAGGTTGGCAATGCGGCGACGAAGTGAGAAGGGCAATAAGTCAGATTCAGCTTTCAAAGCTGACGCACTGATGTCGTAAGAATATCACGAATGGATGAATCTGGCTGCTCTGTTTTAGACTGATTCAAGTGCATTTATAAAGTAAGCTTGGTGCGGGTTCCAAATGAGTGAGGCATATTCTAATTTTGGTCTGACAAGGGATTTGTACGCTAATAACTTCACATGTTTAGGGGCTTGGCGGAGATGACGTCTTAAAAATCCAAGTGTTTTATTAGCGGATGAAATAATGTTCGTTACGTGTGTGCTCCAGGACAAGTCGTATGCACCCACAGTGCCGTTCCCGTTGAGCGGATTCCTGCGAATTGTTATGATACATCGGACGCGAGCAGAGTGGATCGTAAAATGTCAGTGAAATGTGCTTTCTGCAATAGTAGCACCGTCTTGGTTAGTTATTACTGACAGTGGGAATAGAGGGTTAGCTGCTGCATCCGGCCAAATACGCAGGCACTTCATGATGAACTTATGCACCTCGATGAATGACTGCAAATCTAAAACAAGGTAGAATTTCGGACGTGTATTTGACTTTACACGGCAGTTGCAATGGTGCATTCTATAAACAAGTCATTTCGACGAAAATTTAATATTCATAAAAAAATAAATTATCGTTTTTTACGTGCCAAAACCACTTTTTCATATGAGGCACGCCGTAGTGGAGTGCTCCGGAAATTTCGAGCACCTGGGGTTCTTTAACATGCACCTAAATCCAAGTACATGGGTGTTTTCGCATTTCGCCCCCATCGAAATGCGGCCGCCGTGGCCGGGATTCGATCCCGCGACCTCGTGCTCAGCATCCTAACACCATAGTCAACGAGCAACCACGGTGGGTTTTTTTATTTGAAGGACAGGGAAATTAGTTATACAGACACCAATTGGTAAGTGGACCAACTATTCTAAGAAGGCTAATCGCATTAAAACGGACAATTCTACTCCGGCAGTTGGATGCCTGTTTACGACATGTGGGTTTCTGGTTTGTACATAGGTGCGGGACGCATGGAAGCGAGAGATTCCTTGATCATATGCAATACTTCAGTCGCACCTATAAGTAATCATTTTCGTTGGACAATCGCATGCATATTTCTCTGGCACCAAACCAGTGACTTCTAGGTAAAAGACCTGTGCATTCTGCTTTATGACGCCTTGCTACTTGGACCGAAATTTCCAATGCTCGGTGGGACGAAAGCGGTGACGCCAAAATAA
This sequence comes from Dermacentor albipictus, assembly GCF_038994185.2. NCBI lineage: Eukaryota > Metazoa > Arthropoda > Arachnida > Ixodida > Ixodidae > Dermacentor > Dermacentor albipictus. The sequence continues at coordinate 246,009,637 of NC_091821.1, read as the reverse complement.
CCGCGGCTTGGTAGTGGGTGGTAGTAGTGGTGGGTGCGGCGGTTTTACAGCAGATTGGATTAGCCTGGCATACATAGCCGGAAAATCTTCAGCCTGAGCCTCCTATGAAATGAGATAAGGGGTGTGTCACCAGGTGTCCACGAGCCCCGGTCGTGTCTGTCATGAAGGCAATCAGAAGACGTTGCGCTCTCTTCCTGAGTGCTGCGGGCCCTCCTGGGAAAACAACTGCTTGAAAGGTCATGTACTCAAGACTACTCTTTTGCAGGCTGTCAACCATCCCTTTTCTTTCTGTGTCGAATTTCGGGCATAGTCAAATGAAACGTTCAATGTCGCTGATATCACTACAGAAGGCAAGGCTTACCCGGGAGAGAGAGAGAGAGAAAACAAGGGTAGGAAAGGCAGGGAGGTCAACCAGAACAGCATCTGGTTTGCTACCCTACACTGGGTGTGGGGGAAAGGGGAATAGAAAGGGGATGAAAGGGAGAGAGTAACCACTGAGTACGTGTAGGAGAGAAACCATACACAAGGACACTATACCGGGAGCGTCCCTATTAGATTCTAAGGCAGCGCGGAAAGTTAGCATTACGTCACGGATCAGACTGCACCGGCCTTGTGGTATCTAGGAGGCGTTGGTCAAATCCAACTATGGCTCTTTGACACGTTTGGCGCGTTCGTCGCGTGCCAGTTTAATTCGCTCGCTTTCTACCCTCGTGGCAGCTATAGCTCTTTCGGACACTCGGTTAGCTTGCGCTGCAGTCGTCATCGGACTGACGTAGATACAGACGAGCACGATTTTATAAGTTCATTTCACGCCAAATGTCCCAGACATTTGGCAGATGTCGCAGACGTCCCAGAAGTGTCCAGACATGTCGCTCTGACACGTTAGACTTTCTCGTAAAATATCATGGCTGTTCAATACCTTGCTCAGTCATTTTCTAGTGTATCTTTGCAGCAAACATTTCTTTATCACGTGACGCCCTCCAAAGGTTTGCTGATTAACGTGAGCCATCAGTCTGTAAATAAAAATTAATATAAATTTTATTTTTATGTGTGTAGCTGGACAACTTCTTCTGGTGAACCTAGAGAGCTTTGACTACATTACCGTGTGGTGTTTATTGGTAATTTCTGTCAGAGAGGCGCTTGTTAATGCACAGTTTGACAAAATCACGTCCAAGTAACCATATTTAGTGGCAGAATTGTAATTAATTCGGTCAGTGTAATAATTTTTCTTGAATCTCGTGGAGCTGTAGTCTTGAGGGAATACATCATATGAATTTAAAAAAACAACAACATCACAGACATATCAATATGTCCGTTTTATTCCACACACAGTCCTGATTTTCTCAATGAGGTCGTCCATGTAAAGACATCACACAAAATGCATCAGGCAGGCCTGCTTGTTGGGCTTCCATTTCCGCAATTATTTAACTTTGATTTTTTTAAGCGAGATAGATTTTTGCATTTGGGCCCCACACTACGCTCGGCATCGGTGTTGTTCTACCACTTCACCACACAGCGCAATGGCTGTCGTACCTCAGGCAGTCATCACGTGCCACGTGGATCTGTAAGGAGAATTTCCTCAGCAGCTGAGATCTCATCTTTGTGGTCCAGTCCGAAAGAAGAAAACATTATAAATATTGTCTTTGCCTTGTCTTCCTTTCGTACCTCACAAAGGCATCACAATGCTGAGGGTGCTGAACATCGCCGTTCAAGAAAAAACAAGTAATCTTGCTTGAACGCAGGTTTAGCGCAGCGCATCCACAATTAAGAAAACTAGAAAACTTTACATTCGGGAAGTCATCTCGACATGGACTGTCCTTGCAGAAGTGACAACGTTCTCACTCAAGCAGAATAGAAAGTGTCCAATTAAAGAAGCCGCTTTGCGCAAACTCGACTCAAGTGAAGTCTTTGGCAAATAATATTCGACTTTCGATATCTGGCGCTAGTCGAACAACAGAATTCGCGGTGGTGTTCATACAGCACAGGACAGAGTTCCCTAAAGAACGAAATGAGAGGCGTTTTTTCCGCATAGGACATCAAAATAGGCCAACAATGGTGATGATAACGACAATGATATTGTAGCTACCTTGAATGTGACATGAAAATTGAGGTTAATTTTTCTAATTACAGGCATTGACCCAAACGCACATTCGTGCCTCATCACCAGCTTTCTATCGCAGGTGTTCCCGAAACAAAACTTACCGGCGCTGCTTCACCGCTTTCTATGGATCTATCCGGGAAAACATTCAATGTGTACCTGGGTCTATGTTTCTACGTGTACTCCCAGGTATCACTAGACGTTGACGCCATGCGGGTCGACTGATGTCACAAAATAACTTTGGAGGTTTAATCAAACCAAAGCGTGAGGTGCCACTAAAAATGAAAAGATAAAAAAAAAATAAAAAAGAAAAATAAAGCACAATAATTTAGCCGCGTGGAAAATTACGACTATTTCACTGACGGCGATAACGAAGGCATGCCAGTCACGTCATTCCGATAGCGGCGGTACCATGACAACACCACGACAGCCACAACAACTATTGGTACAACGACAACAATGATGACGTCCTACACCGACGGCAGCATTGACACGTCATTGACCTCGAGATCACATCTCCGTTGCAGACAAGTGCAGTTTTCTGACGACTTCTTCCTTTGCCAAGAATGCTATGAGAATTATAGACAAGATGATGATGCCTGCAAGAGTCGCCGCAAACTTTGCACGAAATACTCTTAGCAGCACCCGTCGATCAAAAACTCGGATACCTGTATAATTGCGAAGTGTAAATGGCCTTTAGAAATTTAATGACTAATGCATAGTGGTGTTCGTTTTCAGTGCGGAACCTTCGGACGCTTTCTAAGTCAAATTGAAATCTATGTTTTGTCCCCGATGAATACTTATATTACTCGATTTTGATTACCGTTTCCCCCCTTTTTTTACGGCTTCACCCACGCGTGTAAGTTTGATTGTGCTGTAAAGCTTCACAAGATATGCAGTAAGGTATAGGAGAGTATCAGATGAAGATTACACCAAGAAGGCTACAAACCTGTGTAACTCGGCAGAATCACAGCCCACTTTAGAGCAAAACTGTTTCTTTCGAGCTATCGCCGATAGAAAAAGAAGTTTAGGACCCTATAAGTTAGTTTAGTACCATATAAGTTTTGATACATGAAAATAGGGCATCTGCCCACAAGTGGGCAGAGTCAAGAAAAGGGTGATTGCAAGCACGCATAATTTAAGTATCGAAAGAAGAGCTAGACAAGCTAAAACTTGGTACGTAGAACTACTGTGTAATTTAGAATTCAGATGAAATGGCTTATTGATCACATTTCTAATAGTCACTTCTTCTTCGTCTTTCTTTATTATTTTTATTGGTATGGAGATATTTCTAAACCGCTTGGAAATATTCCCTTCGTTCAAGTGCTCGTGTAGCGTTTGCACGTATCGCGAAACACGAATACCGTGTCAACCATAAGTAACGGTCTCGTCGTTGCTTGGGTTGACGCGGTCAGCATACAAAGACAACCCCAAGATTGCGCGTGAAACCTACTTCTTTAATAACACCAAATACACAAAATCAAGCAAAACCTTCAATATCATACGCCGCGAGTGCACTAAAATATCAATGGTCATCGTGAATTATTGCCAATAAATTGAGAAAATGTTTATGACCAAGAAGTCTGGCCCGCCCGTCCCGTCGTCGTCAATGTATGAGGGATGTTACAGGTCTTCCTTCCGTCGTCTAGTCCAACCACGTGCTATTGACGTCACTGCACGAGCGCGCACACGAGGAAACCCAAGCATCGTTGGACCCACGCAACGACGATGGCAAGACGGCAACGCCAAGACAGGACGGAAGATAGTAACAGAGCATGCAGACATCACCAGCCAGAATAAAGACAAAGAGACCGTCCATCGCTCCGGCCTGCAGCTTGATCAATTCAGCCTCAGCATCACTCTCCCCACCAGGAAGCACTGGTAACGTGTCACAAGTGGGTTTCTTGAGACTCATCCCCTTAATCGGTGGCTTGCCCGACGTCTTTCCGATGGTTGCGACAACACTGCCAGACGTCCCGCACTCTTCGTAGACAGTCACGCCGTTCATATTGAGAAGGGACGGCGAGCGCAGGGCTGTGACAATGCTCGCGTCGCCATCATCTTCTTCAGGATCAGTCTCGTGAAAAAAGCCGGGGAAAGATGGCAGAGTATTGTCGGGTGTAGTTGTGGGCGATAGCGTCAGTATCTCGTCGTTGTCGTTACCCGCTTGCTCAACTGAACGCCTCTTCTTCTTGTAATTCAACCAGGCATGTGCTTTCAGGGGTGGAGAATCATCCTTCTGGGTCGGTGCACAGCACTCCTCGTCGTCATCGTTGCCGCCATTGTAGTCGTGGCATGGCTGGGGTACTTCACATAGGTTGAAGCTAAGCTCAGGCGGACGTGACAGGAGGCGCAGGTGTCTTTCCTCCAGTTGTGTGAGAGTACACATGGAGCCTTCCGCCTTGTCGTCTTCCACTACTTCGTGATTGAGGGACTGCGTGACTGCATGAAGCCTGTCGCGTTCATCTTGGTTGACGTCTGCTGCATATGGCAGTATTACTGCCCTCGACGTTTTCTCTTCATCCTTCTCCGTGTGTCTTTCCATCCTGGCGAGGAAACCTTCGACGCCGTGCATAACGAGCGGAAGCGCAAGTTTGACTGCGGCCAGGACCTTGTTGCCGATACCTCTGTGGCGGTTTGCTAGGAGGCAGTGAAGACAGATATTGCTGCGTTGGAGCCGCTGGTCAAGCAGGTCGAGACCCAGGACCAGCAGTAAATGCTCGCCCAGGTTGTTGCGCTCCTGCGCCAGAAATGCAATCACTGGGAGCGCCTCAGCAGCGTCGCCATTCCTCATTTGCGCATACACTACGTCATCCTGTAGGCATGCCACTGACGCAGCATGGACTAGTGAGGCGCACAAGCAGCAGCTGTTGACAAAAGTGCAAGGGATCCTTGTGTCAGCAGCAGGAAAAGCAAATGGTCGAGGCCTGACACATGAAAAGAGCCGGTCTAGCTGCTTGTTGTGAGATGACCTTCCAGGTGGGCTCGGCGTCAGGAAAAGTGAGCTGTACAGCAGCTCGAGCAATCCGGAAGCCTTCCTGCCCAACGAAGGGTGACCGTCAGCTGGAGGCAGCGAGCGGCAACCAGTCGCATCAATGCAGCATAAGGACGCGGAGAAGTCCACAACACGCTCGTGGTTGCTCGAAGTCGCTGCGGATGAAGATCTGCACACAGGCAGTTTTGACGGCTGCAGCACATGACCCGATTGCTTGGTGCTTTGCAATAGCTCCGGAGTGTCCAGCATACTGGTCCGTGCATCAGCAACTTGGTGATGCGCTGACGCCGAACGTTGTTGCGGCCGAGGAAGGCGCCGCTCAGCCGTCGTAGGGAGCAGGATCCACAGATGCAGCATCTGGTCGTCGTCACAGGCATTCGCCTCGGTGTACGTAGTGAAAAGGATTTGTGAAGGTAATTGCATAGGTCGTCTTCGCTGTCGAGAACGCCGAGACAGTCCTCCTCGATCGCTCCTTCCGGATGGATCGGGACCGAGCTCCGAAGCCCCGGACTCTCGCGGCGTGTCAAGAAAGCTCCTCGAACGTAGTAGTTCTTCGTGCAACTGTGAAGCGCCTTCGGCTACGCCAACACATGCTATTTTTCGTCGAAGTTCAGGCACTGCGGATCCCCTGGCCATCGCGATACTGACCGCTGCCTGTAGTGATCGCGTGCTACCCAATTCTACTTGAATCAGTGCGACTTGCTTGCCCGACTGGGATGACGCTGGAACGCTGGAACACGGTGACCTAGGCTTCTTTCTCGCTATCTTCTCTGACAGAGCGTGAACAGCAAGGAGGCACGAGGAAACACTTCTTTCTCATTGAGCGGCACCGCGTGCTTGGCTGTGAATAAGTAAAGACAATGAAGAGGTTTGGAAATTGCTTGCTCGTTTATATGTGTGTTATCCTTTCTTAAGGGTGTACTTATGTATACGCGATGATTAAAATGTTTGCACCTGCATGTGACTAAAAAAACACACTAATGTTGTAGCCAGGAAGGAAGAGCGAGACAGCCAGACGAGGAGTTATATACGCAGTAGTTTAATAGTCTGTGAGACGTGTTCTATGTCAAGAAGAAGAAGAAGAAGAGCACGCGCTGCCAGATCGCCGACCACGCACAGTCGCGGGGAACTATGTCTTCCCGCTTTCGCTAGATGGCAGCATATGCAAGAACGAAAACCCAAACTAGATAATGAACAAAATACCATATGGCATCTCTGGTGCGACTCTAGACGCATGTGCTGCACCAAGAAGTGCTGGCGCCGCATTGTGCCCACGCGAGATATTGTGTGTAGAGGAATAGTAGATGCACGGTCATGTAGCGATGTTCGCGAGATAATAGTTATCCAGCGCCAAGTTAAAACAAGTTAATTGATGCGGACGTCACAAAACAGCATATCAATGAAATGGCCGAATGTCTGGGTGCTTCGTTGCAAATAACGTTCCAGAGTAAGCGTGACTGTACTTCTTCATTGCATGGCATAACAACATATGGTTTTAGCTGAGCGTTGCTTACGGCCCTTCCGCTCTATATTCACGCGCTGAGACGCCACACAGAACTGTGTTGATTTTGGCAGTTTTCAAGGACTAGTTTCCGAAATGTGCGAGCGAAGCGCAGAGTGCTTGACTGGGAAATGACGAGGAAGCCAAGTTGACGCACCGCCACGCTCTCTTAAATACCTGGGAATCACGTACGATGTGAAGCTAAACTGGAAAACCAACATTGATAAAGTCACGTCTAAGGCGACTTGTGCCGTTGGATGATAGCGTAAGATGAGTAATCGACGATATGTGTTGAGAAGACATGCATTAATTTATGACATATAAAATGTATGTCTGACCCGTTATGGAATTTGGGTGTCTTGTTTTCCGGCAGCCCGACTTATAAAATGCAGCCTCTGGTTTTATCAGAAAGGGAAGCTCTGCGATTGTGCCTAGAACTCCCGAAGGATGTTGCAAACACCATTCTCTATAATGAAGTGCGAATACCATGTTTCAAAAGTAGATTCAGGATCCTTACAGTCCAAACGTCCTCTCTAGCTGTTGGTTCTTTTCAATACGCCTTCCAGATTACACGCCTGTTTTCATAGCTGAATTATTATCTATTGTTCTAGGGCTGCGCAAACTTCCCGCTAATCAACCGCCAGCTGTCCTAGTTACAGATTCTCTAGCGGTATGTGTGTAGCTTTCCACGGCAACGAATATAGCTATCTTAAGCATGTTTCAAAGTTTATCACCAACAACTTTACAAAAATTTATTTGCTGTGGTTTCCTGGCCAGCGCGGTTTATACTTAAATGAAATGGCAGATGTATTAGCCAGAACGCTTTTAAATGGACTTTTGATTCATGTTTTACCGTATACGGCTAACATCACTGCATCGAGGTACAGGAAGTTTTGTTTGCAAAATGGTGTAATTAAATTATCGCTGATACTATCTCAATACTTTCAGCAGGTCGATTTTTGCTGGAAGAAGCAGTGGTGTCCTTTTCGGCATTTGGAGGTTACATACACCAGACTACGCTCTCGCATTCCGCACTTCAATTTTTGTTTACATAGAGCTGGTCTCACGATGTCCCCTCTATGTCGCAATTGTAAGGAAATTGAATCAATATACCATTACTTTTTATCGTGTAGACGATATTCACACCAGATAAAGATATTGCTTGAAACTCCACTGTGCAAAATCGGATTAGGGTTAAGTATAACAGTATTATTATCATTTAGGGCCTCGACACAGGCTATAGTCACAGAAACGTTTCTTCCGCAGTATTTGATTATTTACCGGAAACAAAACGATTGCCCTGCTAATTATTGTATGTTTATTCTAGATATGAAATCCGTATTCATTTCACCTAAATTGGTTTCTCTAAATTCTTTATTAACATTAATTTCTCCTTGACTGTACCCTTTTTTAACGTTCACCGTCTGACTGCTTGCTTGCATACTAGTCTAGTTAATGCATCGTCCCCTTTTCGTATTTCTTTTGCTTTGGGTTTATCGTCTTCAAATAACAATTTCCTTTAGCTACCTTCTCCCGCCCGATTCTTGGCCTATCCCATTTAGTAGGTGCGAGCCATAACAGAGGATCATCATCATCATCATCATCATCATCATCATCATCATCATCATCATCATCATCATCATCATCATCATCATCATCATCATCATCATCATCATCATCATCATCATCACCTCCGCTATGTGGATGCAGATCCTCAAGATATACTCATATATACTCATATATACTCAGTATATAGATATACTCAAGATATACTCCTTTCTCTATGATATACTGGCCCGTACTCCGCTATATGGGCTCGGTAGAGGAGTCAGAGCATTGTTCTAGTTTCGGCTGACAGAGTAAGCGTCGTATACGCGCACAGTGCCGTTCCTGTTGAACTTAATACCCTATAAGTAAATTTCCTATTTTGAAACGTTGTGTATGAATGTATCGAAGTAGGACTGAACCTCTTACTTTAAAACATTCATGCTAAATTCTGGATCTAGTAACTGCTTGTCACAAAGTTCACTTAGGGCAGTTAGTAACGGCGCCGATTTTTACCTTTACAACCCAATGGACGTGGTGAATATGACTAGCACGGCTGTAAATGCACTAGCATTTACGAACGATAGATAGTAATTGCAAGGGCATATCGTGGCATTTACTACCGAACTATGTTAATGGAGTCTTTTTTATTTATAACCGGCGCTTCCATTGCCAAGAAATAATCAGATCGCGTCTCTTCTAAAAGTGTTTATTACGAACACGTATACGAAAAAAAAAGAAAGAACGCAGAAAACGCAGATCGCATTGTCACACAGTTCAGTAATATCTATAAAACCGTCAAATTGAGGCCCTAGGTTCACGATAGAAACATTAGGTTGTGTGTAATAAAGACAGCACTACCCACTAAAACTGTAAGAACCCAGAATACACGCGAAATTCAAGCGCGACTGGCCGTTCGAGGTACTGTGTTCGCGGCTTACTTCACCCTACTAAAAGCAATTTTATGTAGCACGTATTAAGCAACAGAAAGCTGTGTCGGGAGTTTATCTTCTTGCTCTACAATTTTGCCATTGACACTTTTCGTCTAACTATAATATTTGAGAAGTTAATTTATTAATTAAGACTAATTATGTTTAGGCGGAATGCAAAAAATTAATCTGAGTATCTACAAGCGACGGCAAACAACATTACCTTGGCTCTGTCCAGCGATGTTGTATTTGCATATTTTGAAATCTTGGTGCATGATAGTTGGTATGATGATCATGGTAGACACTCTCGAGGCCTGTTTCCTAAGCACACGCAGCTATTTTTACTTATAACGATGACGATAATATGGCATGTGGCCACAAGGAGGCAGAGCCAAGAATAGGGTGATTGCAAGCACGGATAATTTCAGTATCGATTGACGAAATAGAAAAGCCATAACTTCGTACGAAGAACTACTCAGCAATTTAGAATTCAGATGAGATGGCATATTGATTACAATAATAGTACTAACCTTCTTCTTCTTTATTTATTTATTTATTTATTTATTCTTATTTTTATTGGCGTAGAGATATTCCTAAACACCTTGGAAATATTCCATTAATTGCTCTCAAGCGCTTGTGTGATGCTTCTGCGCATCGCGAAACACGAATACCGTGTCAAGTGTAAGTAAAGATGTCGTAACTTCTCTTAATGTGGACAGCCTACAAGGACAACCCCAAGATTGCGCGTGAAATCCTATTTATTTAATTAGAACATATACGTCAAATGAAGCGCTATATTCAAGATCATATGCCGCGAGTCCACTAACATATGACAGGCCATCGTGAGTTATTGCAAATAAATTGAGAAAATGTGGATGACCAAAAAGTCTGGCGCGCCCGTCCCGTCGTCGTCAATGTATGCGGGTTGTTGCTAGCCTGCACTGCGTCGGCTTTTCCAGCGGCATGCTACTCCGGTCTTTGCACGAGCGAGCAGGTTGATGGCAAGACTACAACGCCGACTACAAGACTACAAGCAATGTACTTTCAGAGGTGGAGAATCATCCTTCTGGGTCGGTGCACAGGACTCCTCGTCGTCATCGTTGCCGCTGTTGTAGTCGTGGCACGGCTGAGGTACTTCGCACAGGCCGACCCCAAGCTCGGGCGGACCTGACAGGAGGCGCAGGTGTCTTTCCTCCAGTCGCGTGCTAGTCCACATCAAGCCCTCCGTGCTGTCGTCTTCCCCCACTTCGTCATTGAGGGACTGCGTGACTGCATTAAGCCTGTCACGTTCATCCTGGTTGACGTCTGCTGCATATGGCTGTGTTACTGCCCTCGACGTTTTCTCTTCATCCTTCTCCGTGTGTCTTTCCATCCTGGCGAGGAAACCTTCGACGCCGTGCTTAACGAGTGGAAGCGCAAGTTTGACTTCGGCAAGGACCTTGTTGCCGATACCTCTGTGGCGGTTTGCTAGGAGGCAGTGAAGGCAGATATTGCTGCGTTGGAGCCGCTGGTCAAGCAGGTCGAGACCCAGGACCAGTAGTAAATGCTCGCCCAGGTTGTTGCGCTCCTGCGCCAGAAATGCAATCACTGGGAGCGCCTCAGCAGCGTCGCCATTCCTCATTTGCGCATACACTACGTCATCCTGTAGGCATGCAACTGAGGCAGCACGGACTAGTGAGGCGCACAAGCAGCTGTTGACAAAAGTGCAAGGGATCCTTGTGTCAGCAGCAGGAAAAGCAAATGGTTGAGGCCTGACGCACGAAAAGAGCCGGTCTAGCTGCTTGTTGTGAGATGACCTTCCAGGTGGGCTCGGCGTCAGGAAAAGTGAGCTGTACAGCAGCTCGAGCAATCCGGAAGCCTTCACGCCCAACGAAGGGTGACCGTCAGCTGGAGGCAGCGAGCGGCAACCAGTCGCGTCAATGCAGCATAAGGACGCGGAGAAGTCCACAACACGCTCCTGGTTGCTCGAAGTCGCTGCGGATGAAGATCTGCACACAGGCAGTTTTGACGGCTGCAGCACATGACCCGATTGCTTGGTGCTTTGCAATAGCTCCGGAGTGTCCAGCATACTGGTCCGTGCATCAGCAACTTGGTGATGTACTGACGCCGAACGTTGTTGCGGTCGAGGAAGGCGCCGCTCAGCCGTCGTAGGGAGCAGGATCCACAGATGCAGCATCTGGTCGTCGTCACAGGCAGTCGCCTCGGTGTACGTAGTGAAAAGGATTCGTGAAGATAATTGCATAGGTCGTCTTCGCTGTCGAGAACGCCGAGACAGTCCTCCTCGATCGCTCCTTCCGGATGGATTGGGACCGGGCTTCGAAGCCCCGGACTCTCGCGGCATGTCAAAAAAGCTCGTCGAACGTAGTAGTTCTTCGTGCAACTGTGAAGCGCCTTCGGCTACGCCAACACATGCTATTCTTCGTCGAAGTTCGGGCACTGCGGATCCCCTGGCCATCGCGATACTGACCGCTGCCTGGAGTGATCGCGTGCTACCCAATTCTACTTGAATCAGTGCGACTTGCTTGCCCGACTGGGACGTTGCTGACGCTGGAACACGGCGACCTATGCTTCTTTCTCGCTATCTTCTCTGACCGAGCGTGAACAGCAAGGGAGCACGACGAAGCACTTCTTTCTCATTGAGCGGCACCGCGTGCTCGGCTGTGAATAAGTAAAGACAATGAAGAGGTTTGGAAATTGCTTGCTCGTTTATATGTGTGTTATCCTTTCTTAAGGGTGTACTTATGTATACGCGATGATTAAAATGTTTGCACCTGCATGTGACTAAAAAAACACACTAATGTTGTAGCCAGGAAGGAAGATCGAGACAGCCAGACGAGGAGTCACATACGCACACGTTTAATAGTCTGTGACACTTGTTCTATGTCAAGAAGAACAAGAGCACGGGCTGTCAGATCGCCGACCACGCACAGTCACGGGGAACTATGTTTTCCCGCTTTCGCAAGATGGCGGCATATACAAGAACGAAAACCCAAACTAGATAATGAACAAAATACCATATGGCATCTCTGGTGCGACGCTAGACGCATGTGCTGCACGAAGAAGTGCTGGCGGGGCATTGTGCCCACGCGAGATATTGTGTATAGAGGAATAGTAGATGCACGGTGATGTAGCGATGTTCGCGAGACAATAGTTATCCAGCGCCAAGTTAAAACAAGTTAATTGATGCGGACGTCACAAAACACCATATTAATGAAATGGCCGAATCTCGTGGTGTTTCGTTGCAAATAACATTCCAGCGTGTAAGCGTGATTGTGCTTCTTCCATAGCACGGCCTGACAAGATATGATTTTAGCTGAGTGTTGCTTACAGCCAATCTGCTCTATATTCACGCACAGAGATGCTACAGACAACTGTGTTGATTTTGGCAGTTTTCAAGGTCCCGTTTCCGAAATGTGCGAGCGAAGCGCAGAGTGCTTGAGTGGCAAACGACGAGGAAGCCAAGTTGACGCACCGCCACGCTTTCTTAAATACTTGGGAATCACGTACGATGGGAAACTAAACTGGAAAACCAACATTGATAAAGTCGCGTCAAAGGCAAGTCGTGCCGTGGGATGATTGCGTAAGTTGAGTTACCGACGGTATGGGTTGCGAAGACATACATTAATTTATGACATAAAATGTATGTCTGCCCCATCATGGAATTTGGGTGTCTTTTTTTCCGGCAACCCGGCTTATAAAATGCAGCCTCTGGTTTTATCAGAAAGGGAAGCTCTGCGAATGTGCCTAGAACTCCCGAAGGTTGTTCCAAACACCGTTCTGTATAATGAAGTGCGAATACCATGTTTAAAAAGTAGATTCAGGGTCCTTACAGTGTAAACGTCCTCTGTGTTGGTCTTTTTCAATACGCCTTCCAGATTACACGCCTGTTTTCATAGCTGAATTATTATCTATTGTTCTAGCGCTGCGCAAACTTCCCGCTAATCAATCGTCAGCTGTCCTAGTTACAGATTCTCTAGCGGTATGTGTGTCGCTTTCCACGGCAACGAATATAGCTATCTTAAGCATGTTTCAAAGTTTAGTCCCAACAACTTTACAAAAAATTAATTTGCTGTTCCTGGCCACCGCGGTTTATACCTAAATGAAATGGCAGATGTATTAGCCAGAACGCTTTTAAATGGACTTTTGATTCATGTTTTACCGTATACCACTTACATCACTGCATCGAGATACAGGAAAATTTGTTTCCCAAATGATGTAAGTAAACTATCGCTGATACTGTCTCCATACTTGCAGCAGGTCGATATTTGCTGGAATAAGCAGTGGTGTCCTTCTCGGCATTTGGAGGTTACATACACCAGACTACGCTCTCGCATTCCGCACTTCAATTTTTGGTTACATAGAGCTGGTCTCACGATGTCCCCTCTATGTCGCAATTGTAAGGAAATTGAATCAATATACCATTACTTAATATCGTGTAGACGATATTCACACCAGATAAAGATATTGCTGGAAGCTCCACTGTGCAAAATCGGATTAGGGTTAAGTATACCAGTATTATCATTTGGGGCCTCGACACAGGCTATAGTCACAGAAACGTTTCTTCCGCAGCATTTAATTATTTAACGGAAACAAAACGATTGCCCTGCTAATTATTGCATGTTTATTCTAGATATCAAATCTTTATTCATTTCACCTAAATTAGTTTCTCTAAATTCTTTATTAACATTAATTTCTCCTTGACTGTACCCTTTTTTAACATTCACCGTCTGACTGCTTGCTTGTATACTAGTCTAGTTAATGCATCGTCCCCTTTTCGTATTTCTTTTGCTTTGGGTTTATCGTCTTCAAATAAGAATTTCCTTTAGCTACCTTCTGCCGTCCGATTCTTGGCCTATCCCATTTAGTAGGTGCGAGCCATGGCAGAGGTTCATCATCATCATCATCATCATCATCATCATCATCATCATCATCATCATCATCATCATCATCATCATCATCACCTCCGCTATGTGGATGCAGATCCTCAAGATATACTGGCCCGTACTCCGCTATATGGGCTCGGTAGCGGAGTCAGAGCATTGTTCTAGTTTCGGTTGACAGAGTAAGCGTCGTATGCGCGCACAGTGCCGTTCCTGTTGAACTTAATACCCTATAAGTAAATTTCCTATTTTGAAACGCTGTCTATGAATGTATTGAAGTAGGACTGAACCTCCTACTTTAAAACATTCATGCTAAATTCTGGATCTAGTAACTGCTTGTCACAAAGTTCACTTAGGGCAGTTAGTAACGGCGCCGATTTTTGCCTTTACAACCCAATGGACGTGGTGCATATGACTAGCACAGCTGCAAATGCAATAGCATTTACGAACGATAGATAGTAATTGCACGGGCATATCGTGGCGTTTGCTACAGAACTATGTTAATGGAGTCTTCTTTGTTTATAACCGGCGCTTCCATTGCCAAGAAATAACCAGATCGCGTCTCTTCTAAAAGTGTTTATTACGAACACGTAAACGAAAAAAAGAGAAAGAACGCAGAAAACGCAGATCGTATTGTCATACAGTTCAGTACTATCTATAAAACCGTCAAATTGAGGCCCATAGGTTCACGATAGAAACATTAGGTTGCGTGTAATAAAGACAACACTACCCACTAAATACTGTAAGAACCCCGAATACACGCAAAATTCAAGCGCGACTGGCCGTTCGAGGTACTGTGTTCGCGGCTTACTTCACCCTACTAAAACCAATCTTATGTAGCACGTATTAAGCAACAGAAAGCTGTGTCGGGAGTTTTTCTTGTTGCTCTACAATTTTGCCATTGACACTTTTCGTGTAACTAGAATATTTGAGAAGTTAATTTAATAATTCAGCCTAATTATGTTTTTAGGCGGAATGCAAAAAATAATCTGAGTATCTACAAGCGACGGCAAACAACATTACCTTGGCTCTGTCCAGCTATGTTGTATTTGCATATTTTTAAACCTTGGTGCATGATAGTTGGGATGATGATCATGGTAGACACTCTCGAGGCCTGTTTCCTAAGCACACGCAGCTATTTTTACTTATAATGATGACAATAATATGGCATGTGGACACAAGGAGGCAGAGCCAAGAATAGGGTGATTGCAAGCACGGATAATTTCAGTATCGATTGACGAAATAGAAAAGCCACAACTTCGTACGAAGAACTACTCCGCAATTTAGAATTCAGATGAGATGGCATATTGATTACAATTATAGCACTAACCTTCTTCTTCTTTATTTATTTATTTATTGATTTATTTATTGTTATTTTTATTGGCGTAGAGATATTCCTAAACACCTTGGAAATATTCCATTAATTGCTCTCAAGCGCTTGTGTGATGCTTCTGCGCATCGCGAAACATGAATACCGTGTCAAGTGTAAGTAAAGATGTTGTAACTTCTCTTAATGTGGACAGCCTACAAGGACAACCCCAAGATTGCGCGTGAAATCCTATTTATTTAATTAGAACATATACGTCAAATGAAGCGCTATATTCAAGTCATATGCCGCGAGTCCACTAACATATGACAGGCCATCGTGAGTTATTGCAAATAAATTGAGAAAATGTGGATGACCAAGAAGTCTGGCGTGCCCGTCCCGTCGTCGTCAATGTATGCGGGTTGTTGCTAGCCTGCACTGCGTCGGCTTTTCCAGCGGCATGCTAGTCCGGTCTTTGCACGAGCGAGCAGGTTGATGGCAAGACTACAACGCCGACTACCAGACTACAACAAGGAATTGACTTTCATGGGTGGAGAATCATCCTTCTGGGTCGGTGCACAGAACTCCTCGTCGTCATCGTTGCCGCTTTTGTAGTCGTGGCACGGCTGAGGTACTTCGCATAGGTCGACCCCAAGCTCGGGCGGACCTGACAGGACGCGCAGGTGTCTTTCCTCCAATTGCATGCGAGTGAACATGGAGCCTTCTGCCCCGTCGTCTTCCACCACTTCGTCATTCGGGGACTGCGTGACTGCATTAAGCCTGTCGCGTTCATCCTGGTTGACGTCTGCTGCATATGGCTGTGTTACTGAAAACGTTTCTTCTTCATCCTGCTCCATGTGTCTTGCCACCCTGCCAAGGAAAAGTTCGACGCCTTGCATAACGACGGGTAGCGCAAATTTGACTGCAGCCTGGACCTTATCGCCTAGACCTCTGGTGCGGTTTGATTGCAGGCAGTGGAGGCAAATATAGCTGCGTTGGAGCCCCTGGTTAAGCAGGCCGAGACCCCGGGCCAGCACCAAATGTTCACCCAGCTGGTCGCCCTCCTGCGGCAGAAGTGCAATCAGTGGTAGGGCCCCAACAGAGTCGCCATTCTTCATCTCCGCATCGTGTACGTCGTCCTGGAGGTGTGCAACTGAGGCAGCACGGACTAGCATGACGCTCACGAAGCTTTTGTCAATGACGCAACAGGTCCCGGAGAAGGCAATACGGAAAGCAAAAGGACCATGTATGTAGCAGGACTCCAGTCGCGCTGTAGACTTTGTGAATGACGACTTTCCAGGTAGTCGTGTCGTAAGCTGAGGCGAACGGCGCAGCAATGCCACAAATCCTGGATTTTCCGCCTGTAGCGAATGACCACCGTGCGTCGGCGGTGGTGATTGGCAAACAGTCATGAAAATTCGGCATCTGGATGCGAACAAGCACACAAGTTTCGGGTGCCTGGAAGTCATAATGGACGAAGCCCTGCGCACCGTCATTTGTGGGGGCTTCAGCGCATGACCCGATTGCTTGGTGCTTTCCAATAGCTCCGGCGTGTCAAGCAAACTGGCCCATGTACCAGCACGTTGGTGATGCGCTGACGCAGAGCGTTGTTGCTGCCTAGGAAGGAGCCGCTCAGCCGTCGTGAGGAGCGATATCCACAGCTGCTGCAGCCGGTTGCCTTCAGAAGCGCTGCCCTCGACGTACGCAGCAAACCGAATTTCTGGGACTAGTTGCACTGCATGATCTCGTTGGTGATACGGTGATGTAGGTATTATTTGCCGAGAACAGCGAGGTAGTCGTTGGTGGCTCTTGCTGGGTGGGTTAGAACGCAGCGCCGAAGCTCCAAGCTCTCGTGGATCGCCACGAAGAGGTGCATGTTGTCGTTCCTCGTGCATCTGAAAAGCGGCTCCGGCAACGCCAGCACATCTTGCTTGTGGTTGAGGTTCAGGCGCTGCACATCCGCTGGTCATGACGATGCTGACCTCGAGATCCACTTGTATAGATAGTGAACTTGAATCCGTGAGACTTTCTTGTCCGTCTGGCATGGTTCCGGCCGCTGGAAAATGGCGACCTATACTTCCTTTTCTTTGTCTTTTCTGAATGAGCGTCAACTGCACGGGGACACGTGGAAACACTTCTTTCTCGTGGCGTAACGCCGCGTGTTCGGCTGTGAGGAATTGAAGAGGACAAAAGGCTTGGAAAATTTGTTACGCTGTTATATGTATTCTGTCCTTTGAAGTGGTGCACTTGTTTTCACGAGGCTATTAGAACGTGTATACTTCGGTTGTATGAAAACATCAGAAAAAAGTAACACCCTTACTAGCTAAAAAACGAAAAAATCCGCAGTACTCACCTCACGATGAATGCCGACGTTAACGCGATTAGCAAGCTAACAATATAGCGATAGACCGCATCTGTCGTCAATACGCGTCATCTGTTAGGCGCGTACTGCAGTTGGGCTCATCTTTTGCGCTTCCAATGAAGATGATTGTTTATTGGCATCTCCTTTGAAACAAGCTGGACACAAATAGTCACCTAGCCTTCTTAATTTATTCACGCTTAGTTACATATGTCGCCATCTAGTCTTTTGCCTCTCCGATCTCTATCTTTCGTATTAAAATCCTCTATCACTATCTGGTACCATTACCTGCAATTGCGATGACTCCGGCCTTATCAATCTCTTGCCAGCTTTTTTACCAACAGTACTGTGTACGGTTCTTGCTTATCTCGACGGCTGAGGACGGCTATGATGACGCAGCACGGCAGATATATCGAGCGCGCACAAAGATCATCAGCCAGATTTGAGACAGCTAGGCCGTCGTCCGCACCAGCCGGGCCGCGACAGGACTGCTCGTTGAAACTTGTTCAGAAGCTCTCCCAGAGCGAGATGCCTGTCACTGTCCACCGGCATTTCACTGCTTGTGCTGGCTTCAGCAGCCTCTATTCCCTCTTTGACAGTAGAATATTGAGCTGTACCAACTTCCTTATCTGTAGCAGTTGTGTCAAGGTACGTTTAACCTTGCTCTTATGAAGTAGAGGCATGTCACAGTCTTGATTGGTCTGGCTTCTTTTATTAGCGTCCAACCTTTATTGCGACTCCACAGTATCTTTGGTGGGCTGCAAGTGGTTACGATGCTTGAGTGCTAGTTCACCTGCCTTACTCGTTGTGGATTCAGCTAGAGAAGTATCTGCAGTGCTTGAGCCCAAATCTGTGTTGTTGTCAGCTTCATGGATGTAAGACAGTTTCCTGAGTGCCTTTGACTGCGAGAAGGCTTCCAGCTGCTGCGGCTGTATCGATTCTCCCCCTGCAGCAATATCCTGATTTATGAGTTCTGGGACCGTGAGACAAGTGGGTTTTTTTATACTTATCTCCCTACGCGTCTGATTTACCGAAATCATTAAGACGCTTCCGATGACAGGCGAGCAAGTGGCGCCGCCAGGCTGACAGTCGCGCCGGTGGACCGTCGCGCCAGTCGCGTCAGAAAGGAACGGTGAGTGCCGGGCTGTGACCGCGATCGCGCCGCCGTAATCTTCTACAGGATCGCGATCGGCGACAAAGCCGGGGGAAGGTGGTGGACTCTCGTCTATTGTTGATTTTGGCATCAGAGGCTGTGCCTTGTGGTCGTTGTCGCCCACTTCTGCCAGAGATCCCTTCTGCCTCCTGAACTTCAGCATGGCACGGACTTTCAGGAGTGGAAAATCGTCCTTCTGTGTCGGCGTGAAGACCTCCTCGTCGTTATTGTCGACGCTGTCGTTGTTGTCGTGGTACGGCTGGGATGCTTTGCGCAGGACAAAGCTGAGATGGGACGGACCCAACAGGTGGTGCCAGTATCTTTACCCCGTTTGCGTGGGAGCACACACAAAATCCTCCTTCGCGCCGTCTTCCTCCACCTCGTCGGTCATTGACTGCGTGACGGCATTCAGCCTGTCGTGCTCATAGTGGTTGGCGTATTCCGCACATGGATGTGTTATTGCATTCAATCTTTCAAACTCGTCCTGGTCTGTATATTCTGCCATCTTGCCATCTGCCAGTGAGCGGAGGCGCAACTTCAAATGCTGCGAGGGCCTTTTTGCCGAAGCCTCTGATGCTGGTTTCTAGGAGACGATTAAAGCGTAGCTAACTGCGTTGGAGCTGCTGGTTCAGTAGACAGAGACCCAGAGCCAGGAGCCGCAGGTATTCGTTCTGCTCTCCGTGCTCCTAGGCCAGAAGCGCAACCACTGGGATAGCCTCATTATCGTCGCCATTGCTCACTTCCGCAACCACTACGCCGTCCTGGAGGCGCGCAAGTGCTGTAGCATGGACCAGCGTGATGCCTGCGCAGCGTTTAAAAAGCTGTAGATCCTGGCATCAGCAGCCGCAAACGCAGGAGCTGCAGGTGTTCTGCATGAAAGCAGCCGCGTTGAAGGCTTATGCGGTGTGGACGATGACCTCGCAGGCTGTCTTGTCGAAGGCGTAGGCGAGCTGCACAGCAGTACCACGAATGTTGTAGCTTTGGCGACCAGCGAAGGGCGACCGTGTGTCGGCGGCGGTGAACGGCAACCTATGACGTCATTTCGGCATCCGGGCTCTGAGAATGTTTAAATTAGCGGCGGATAGCTTGAAGTTGCTGCGTTCCAAGCCTTGTACTGGGCCCGTTTTAAGGACTGCAAGACTTGGCTCCAAGACCCTGGTCGCTCCGACAGCTCCTGAATGTCAGGCATGCTGGTCCGAGCGTCAGCACGTTAGTGAAGCGCTGCCGCAGATCAATGTTGCTGCCGAGGAAGGTGCAACTTGGCCTTCATGATAAGCATGATCGATAGCGGCAGGTGCAGGTCGCTGTCACTAGAAGAGGCCTCGACGAACACAGCGGTAAATATTTCGGTAGATCAATGGGCTGATTCAGCAGGCTTGTAATGCGCAGACGTGTGTCGCTCTTGTTGCCTAGAAAGGTGCCATTCAGCCGTCTTGATAAGCCCGATCCAAAGATGCAGTTGATGGTCATCGTCACTTGCAGTTGCTTCAGTGTTCGTGGCTGTGGCTGGCTGGTGATGCGCTGAAGGTGTGTTCGCCGGCGAAAACGACGAGAGAGCTTTGTGCTTTTCTAGTCCGACTGTGCAGAACGGCGATTCAGTGAACGAGCTAAAATTCCACGAGGACACGCGGGAGCACTTCTTATCGTGCTACGCCGCGCGACAAAGGTGTGGATACGAGCCACAGTATGAGCCCATCATCAAAATCATCGTCATCATCATCAGGTGCGCAAGTTCCTTAATTTTTTGTTTGCATGTATTTTTCTGTCATGCCTAAGTACTTTACTTTCGCAATTTTGCACTTGTTTCTTTGAGTCCGAGAGAAGTTTTGCGCGCATATATAATAAAAAGGAAACAAACAAGTTAACAACCATAACGATCATGGGGTATGTCTGAAGGGAACCCTTAGGCATGATGTAGCGACGTCCGTGAGACCGTCATAAGTCAGTGCCACGTCACTGAAGCTTACGCCACAATTACAGTATACGAAGCAAGAGCTGCGTTTTTTTTTATGTGATTGGTTTTCACGTCATGACGAGTTCTTTCAACAGATCACATCGCGTGAACAAGGAGCGGGTGGGATAGGTATTCGCGTAGTATTGAGCTAGCTGTCCCTGTTAGAGCTCCATCATTCGTGCCCATCTGTACGTTCTCTCCTTGGCACGTGAGCAGTTGGGTGCAGTAGGAATTTGTGATAAACCGCGTAGATTGAACTGTTGTTTTGTTATGGCCTGTTCAAATGTCTGTTTTTATCTACTGTAATAGTGCGTTTTATGTTTTCCTTTTTGCCGGTGAATGTTTTTCTCTGGATTATCGATGTCAACAGTATATCTCTCGGCGCAATGCACGCCTACTACACTATGTGCGATATTTTTTTTACTATTCACGCGCATTCTATAGCGAAGCAGTCTCGTGTGATCAGTTGAAAGAAAGTCGCGAATATTGTTGTACACATAGAATGTACTACCCGCAATGGTTGCTTATTGGCTTCATCGTTATGCTACTAAGCACGAGCTCGCGGGAATAAATCACGGATCAAATTCCAAAACCACAGTGTCTGCTTGCTGCGTAGATCCGTCGCTTGGGAAGCCCTCTTTTGATTTCGCCAGAGTGGCAATGTAAAAAAAAAAATTCTAGAGCATCGTTGCGTGCCGTTATGCACACCCAGAAGCTGGAAGCGCCGTGAATAATCAGTCCATCGTTTCCCTTATGCCAGCGAGACAATAAGGAAACAGCTATGGGCCCAGGTACAGCTGATGTGCAAGTCCATAGCGCTTGTCACGTTTGTATGTATGCAGGAATTTTCAGACAGGTTTTTCTTCTTTTCCTGTAAGAGAACCTAGAAGATTTCGTGCTTTTCTTTGAGGGCGAAGCGATTTAGGTAAATTGATGCGCAATTAAGACTTTTAATTATTTCGCTTCGCACAGTCGCCTACGTCCCAACGGTTATAAATATATAATCATTTTGCCTTTCCATGGGAGTCACAAGTAGACAATGTTGTCGCTAGCTTGGAATGTTAAGTGACATTAATGGAATCAGCTGCGGTATTCAGGATTAATTTCGCTCCGCGAGTAGCGAGAGCGCAAGTGGTGGAAAATCTTTTAGCAATAACGTTTTTTAGATTATACAAAAGTAGTACCATGAGTGTATAACACACTTCTTTTATAACATTTTTATTACGTTTTCCAAGTTCTTGGTCACATTGTCCGCAAACATTGCCAGCCGGATGTGTCGTGCAGACGATCTCTGTGTCAGCATGTAGAGGTAAGGGCGCCTCGGACAAAGTGCACTGTACAAAGGCAACTAATTTGAGCTTTCCAAATGATTTCATGGTTATTTCTAGCAGACAACAGGATCACGCTGCAGAATTATTTTGGTTCACAGATAGTTGCGTCAATTCAATTTTACGTAGAACCAAGTCTATTAATTTGCGGACAGATGATACACGATAGGGCACTTGGGCAGCGGTGTTCACTTTGAACAAGGAATATCTTCGTGTTGTTCTGATCAGTGTGTAACATATGAGGAATGCCGCGTTTATATGGCACAGCTCTTTCATTTCCTGCACCGGGTAGGTCGCTTGCACTTAACAGTCTCACGGATCGAGCCAGTTTTGATTGCACCATCGCCGGACCCCCTCGACTCTGCATGCGAGAAACCGGCCGAGGAGACACGCGAAACCGTTGTGAAGCCAAGGGAATCTGCGATGTAGGAGAATATTTGTTAAAATAAGGTAATATAAGTAGCATTTATTGTTTCACTCCGTAGTCAAGTACAGAATAAAGCCAGTTATCGACATATTGATAGGACAAGTACACATGTGGGTATATAAGCTGATTTGTCGACTTCTCGATTATTTCGTTGCCTGCTGAATGAGAAACACCATCACACACAACATCATCATCATCATCATCATCATCATCAGCCTGGTTACGCCCACTGCAGGGCAAAGGCCTCTCCCATATTTCTCCAACAACCCCGGTCATGTACTAATTGGGGCCACGCCGTCCCTGCAAACTTCTTAATCTCATCCGCCCACCTAACTTTCTGCCGCCACCTGCTACGCTTCCCTTCCCTTGGGATCCAGTCCGTAACCCTTAATGACCATCGGTTGTCTTCCCTCCTCATTACATGTCCTGCCCATGCCCATTTCTTTTTCTTTATTTGAACTAAGATGTCATTAACTCGCGTTTGTTCCCTGACCCAATCTGCTCTTTTCTTATCCCTTAACGTTACACCTATCATTCTTCTTTCCATAGCTCGTTGCGTCGTCCTCAATTTGAGTAGAACTCTTTTCGTTAGCCTCCAGGTTTCTGCCCCGTAGGTGAGTACTGGTAAGACACAGCTATTATATACTTTTCTCTTGAGGGATAATGGTAACCTGCTGTTCATGATCTCAGAATGCCTGCCAAACGCACCCCAGCCCATTCTTATCCTCCTGATTATTTCCGTCTCATGATCCGGATCCGCCGTCACTACCTGCCCCAAGTAGGTGTATTCCCTTACGACTTCCAGTACCTCGCTGCCTATTGTAAATTGCTGTTCTCTTCCGAGACTGTTAAACATTACTTTAGTTTTCTGCAGATTAATTTTTAGACCCACTCTTCTGCTTTGCCTCTCCAGGTCAGTGAGCATGCATTGCAATTGGTCCCCTGAGTTACTAAGCAAGGCAATATCATCAGCGAATCGCAAGTTACTAAGGTACTCTCCATTAACTTTTATCCCCAAATATTCCCAATCCAGGCCTCTGAATACCTCCTGTAAACATGCTGTGAATAGCATTGGAGAGATCGTATCTCCCTGCCTAACGCCTTTCTTTATTGGGATTTTGTTGCTTGCTTTATGGAGGACTACGGTGGCTGTGGAGCCGCTATAGATATCTTTCAGTATTTTTACGTACGGCTCGTCTACACCCTGATTCCGTAATGCCTCCATGAGTGCTGAGGTTTCGACAGAATCAAACGCTTTCTCGTAATCAATGAAAGCTATATATAAGGGTTGGTTATATTCCGCAGATTTCTCTATCACCTGATTGATAGTGTGAATATGATCTATTGTTGAGTAGCCTTTACGGAATCCTGCCTGGTCCTTTGCTTGACAGAAGTCTAATGTGTTCCTGATTCTATTTGCGATTATCTTAGTAAATAGTTTGTAGGCAACGGACAGTAAGCTGATCGGTCTATAATTTTTCAAGTCTTTGGCGTCTCCTTTCTTATGAATTAGGATTATGTTAGCGTTCTTCCAAGATTCCGGTACGCTCGAGGTCATGAGGCATTGCGTATACAGGGTGGCCAGTTTCTCTAGAACAATCTGTCCACCATCTTTCAACAAATCTGCTGTTACCTGATCCTCCCCAGCTGCCTTCCCCCTTTGTATATATCCCAAGGCTTTCTTTACTTCTTCCGGCGTTACCTTTGGGATTTCGAATTCCTCTAGACTATTTTCCCTTCCATTATCGTCGTGGGTGCCACTGGTACTGTATAAATCTCTATAGAACTCCTCAGCCACTTGAACTATCTCATCCATATTAGTAATGATATTGCCGGCTTTGTCTCTTAACGCATACATCTGATTCTTGCCGATTCCTAGTTTCTTCTTCAGGTAGGCAAGAAGCAGGCTGGAGACAAGGCAGTGGGGGAATATGGCATAGGCGCTAGGAATAGCAGGGGAGAGCTATTAGTAGAGTTTGCGGAACAGAATAATATGAGGATCATGAATACCTTCTTCCGCAAGCGGGATAGCCGAAAGTGGACGTGGAGGAGCCCGAACGGCGAGACTAGAAATGAAATAGACTTCATACTCTGCGCTAACCCTGGCATCATACAAGATGTGGACGTGCTCGGCAAAGTGCGCTGCAGTGACCACAGGATGGTAAGAACTCGAATTAGCCTAGACCTGAGGAGGGAACGGAAGAAACTAGTACGTAAGAAGCCGATTAATGAGTTAGCGGTAAGAGGGAAAATAGAAGAATTCCAGATCAAGCTACAGAACAGGTATTCAGCTTTAACTCAGGAAGAGGACCTTAGTGTTGAAACAATGAACGGCAATCTTGTGGGCATCATTAAGGAGTGTGCAATGGAATTCGGTGGTAACTCCATTAGGCAGGATACCAGCAAACTATCGCAGGAGACGAAAGATCTGATCAAGAAACGCCAATGTATGAAAGCCTCTAACCCTACAGCTAGAATAGAACTGGCAGAACTTTCGAAGTTAATCAACAAGCGTAAGACAGCTGACATAAGGAAGTATAATATGGATAGAATTGAACATGCTCTCAGGAACGGAGGAAGCCTAAAAACACACACAACAAACACGTCACAATCACGACATGTCTTGGCTAGTCAGATGGGTTTAGCCTACAGAAGCCATTTCGGACCAGCGACCATGAAAAGGGGCTGGATCAATCGCTTAAAACTTTTCCGACGTTATTTTCGAGCGCATCGAAGGTGCTACGATTTCTTGACGAACTGGACTGCACCGTAATCCCGCGTCTGCTTTTCACAGTCACAGCGGCACCGCGCGCGACAAGAAGACCACGTAGGACGCATTAAGCCGTTCTATGGACGCTAAGAAAATTCAGAATCGTAGTTCTTATTTCTTACATGGCTTGTTGTTTAATTTTTGCGTGTACTTGCTTCCTTTACATGTTTGGCGGTCATGGCGCGCTATAAAGCAAGGTATTCCACTCTGATTTTTATTTCAATCTATGCACTTCAAATTGATGCAACCGCCGATACAAGCACAGGAAGCGACTCGCAAAGTTGTTTCAACAGCCTCACCACTTTATATGGATCTATCAGAGACAAACATTCAGTGTGTACCTGGGTCTATGTCTCTACGGCCACTTCTAGATGTCAGTAGACGTTGGCGCGATGCGGGTCCACTGCTCTCACAAACACACTTTGGAGGGTTGATCAAACGAAAGTGTCATGGGCTACTAAAAATGAAAAAAAAAGATAAAGAATATATAAATCGACCAAGCGAATAACGACGACAATTTCACTGACGGAGATAAAAAAGGCATGCCAATCACGGCATTACGATAGCTGCGGCACCATGACAACACCACAGCAGGGACACGACTATTGGTAAGACGACGACAATGATGACGTCGTACCCCAGCGACAGCATGATAGCTTACTCGTCATTGACTTCGAGATCACATCCCCGTTGCAGACAAGTGCAGTTTTCTCACGACTTCTTCCTTTGCAAAACATTTTATGAGAATTATAGAGAAGATGATGATGCCTGCAAGAGACGCCACAAAATTTGCACAAAATACTCTTAGCAGCACTCGTCGAACAAAAACTTAGATGCCGGTTTTATTGCGAAGTGTAAATGGGATGTAGAAATTTGATGACCACTGCTTAGTGGTGTTCGATTTCAATGCGGAACCTTCGGACGCTCTCTAAGTCAAATTGGAATGTATAGTTTTTCCTTGATGAATACTTATTTTACTGGATTTTGAATACCATTTCCCCGTTTCTTTTACGGTTTCACCTACGCGTGTAAGTTTGATTGCGTCATATGCTGTAAAGCTTCACAAGAAAAGGAATAAACTATAGGAGATTATCAGATAAAGATTACTGCAATAAGACTACAGACCTGAGAAATTTTGCAGCACAGTTTACAGCAAGCTGTTTATTTCGAGCTATTGCTAATAAAAAGAAAGTTTAGTACCGTATTAGTAAACCTCCAATTTTAAACGTTGTCTGTAAATATATTTAAGTAGGAGTAAACCTCCTACTTTAGGACATTCATGCTAAATTCTGGAGCTAGTAACTGCTTTTCACAAAGTTCACTTAGGGCAGTTAGTAACGGCGCCGATTTTTGCCTTTACAACCCAATGGACGTGGTGCATACCACTAGCACGGGTGTACAAATACACTAACATTTACGAACGATAGACAGTAATTGCACCGGCGTATCGTGGCATTTGCTACCGAACTATGTTAGTGGAGACTTTTTGTTTACAAGCAGCGCTTCTATTGTCCAGAAATAATCAGATCGCGTCTCTTCTAAAAGTGTTTATTACCAACACGTATACGAAAAAAAAAATAAAGAACGCAGAAAAGGAAGCTCGTATTGTCACGCAGTTTAGTAATACTTAAAACACCATCAAATAAGGCCCCACAGGTTCACGAGAGAACCGTTAGGTTGCGTGTAATAAAGACTGCACTACCGACTACAAACTGTTAGAACCCCGAATACACGTATAATTCACGCGCGACTGGCCGCTCGAGGTACTGTGTTCCCGGGATTATTACACCCTAGTAAAAACAATTTTATGTAGCATGTATTAAGGATTAGACAGCTGTATCGCGAGTTTTTCATGTTGCTCTACAATTTTCTTATTGACACTTTTCATATAACTATAATATTTGAGAAGTTGATTAATTCATTAAGACATGTAATTAGGCGCAAACCAAAAAATAAATCTGAGTATCTACAAGCGACGCCAAACATCATTACTTTGGGTCTGTCCAGCTACGTTGAATTTGCATATATTTAAATCTTGGTGCATGATAGTTGAGTGAGTGAGTGAATAAACTTTATTGCAGGTCCGGCGAGGACACGAACTCGTCGCGCACCCGGCTAGTCCCACGTCGGGACCGGCAGGTCTAGCCCACCAGACACTCTTGAGGCCTCCTTTCTTAGCACACGCACCTATTTTTTCTGATGATAATGATGATAATCATGGGGATGACCATGATGATGCTTCAAAATATGGCATGCGCCCAGAAACGGACAGAGCCAAGAATAGGGTGATTGCAAGCACGGATAACTTCAGTATCGACTGACAAAGTAAAAAAAGCCATGACTTGGTACGAACTACTGCGTAATATAGTATTCAGATGAGATGGCTTATTGGCTACATTTCTAAAAGTGACTTTCTTCTTTTTCTTCTTCTTCTTTTATTATTATGATTATTATTATTGGCATGTATACATATTCCTAAACACCTTGGACATATTCCATTAGTTGCTCTCAAGTGCTTGTGTGCTGCCTGTGCACATCGCGAAACACGAATACCGTGTCAAGTGTAAGTAAAGGTGTCATTACTTCTCTTAACGCGGACAGCATACAAGGACAACCCCAAGATTGCGCGTGAAATCATATTTCTTTAATTCGAACATATACGCGAAATGAAGCACTACATTCAAAATCACATGCCGCGAGTGCACTAACATTTTACAGGCCATCGTGAATTAATGCCAATAAATTGAGAAAATGTTGATGACCAAGAAGTCTGGCCCGCCCGTCCCATCGTCGTCAATGTATGCGGGTTGTTGCTGGCCTGCACTGGGTCGTCCCTTCCCGCGGCGTGCTACTCCGGTCACTTCACGAGCGTGCACGATGATGGCAAGACTGCAACGCCGAGGTAGGGTGGAAGACAGTACCAGAGCATGCAAAGATCACCCGCCAGATCAAGGACGAAGAGACCGTCGTTCGCTCCGGCCTAGTCAAGGCAGAACTCCTCGTTAAAGCTTGTTCAGAAGCTGCCGGCGTTGTCTTCTCTGGCATTTTGCGGCTTGTGCAGGCTTCAGCAGCCTCTTTTTCCTCTTTGACAGTAGAATCTTGAGCAGTACCATCTTCCTTATCGGTGGCAGTTGTTTCAATGTGCGTAACGTCGCTCATATCAAGTAGGGGTACGTCACCGCCTTCAGTAGTCAGGCTTCTTTTATTAGCGTCTACGCTTTCTTGCGGTTCCACAGGTACCTTTGGTGGGCTGCAAGTGGTTACGCTTAAGACGCTTGAGTTCTCGTGGCTATGTGCGGCCCCACTCACCTTGGGCTCAGTAAGAGATGTACGTGGAGTTCTTGAGCCCAAAATGTTTGTCGTCGTGTGCTTCTTCGATGTAAGTCGGTTTGTGGATTCCTTTGGTTGCGAGGAGGCTTCCTGATGGTGTAGCTGCATGAATTCACCCTCAGCATCACCCTCCTCACTGGCAAGTGCTGGTAACATGTCACAAGTAGATTTCTTGAGACTCAACCTCCTCATCGGTGGCTTGCCTGATGTCTTTACGACGCTTCCGATGACGGGCGAGGCAATAACACTGCCAGATGTCACGCACTCTCCGTAGATAGTCACACCGTCCATATCGAGAAGGGACGGCGCGTGCTGAGCTATGACAACGCTCACGTCACCATCATCTTCTTCAGGATCAGTCAAATGAGCAAAGCCTGGGAAAGGTGGTGGAGTCTTGTCGGTTGTACTTGCGGGCGATAGCGTCAGTTTCTTGTCATCGTTGTTACCTTCCTGCACCACTGATCCTCTCTCCTTCATGTACCTTAAGAAGCCATGAAATTTCAGGGGTGGAGAATCGTCCTTCTGGGTCAGCACGCAAAACTCCTCGTCGTCATCGTTGCCGCAGTCGTAGTCGCGGCACGGCTGGCGTACCTCGCAACAGGTCCCGATGAAAGCAATACGGGAGGCACAAGGACCATGCATGCAGCAGGACTCCAGTTGCGCTGGAGACTTTGTGAATGCCGACTTTCCAGGTGGTCGTGTCGTAAGCCGAGGCGAATGGCGCAGCAGTGCCACAAGTCCTGGAGTTTCCGCGTTTAGCGAATGACCAGCGTGCATCGGCGGTGGCGTTCGGCAAGCAGTCACGAAAATTTGGCATCTGGATGCGGACAAGCACACAAGTTTCGGGTGTTTGGAAGTCGTATTCCACGAAGCCGTGCGCACAGTCATTTGTGAGGGCTGCAGCGCATGTCCCGATTGCTTGGTGCTTTCCAGTTGCTCCAGAGTGTGCAGCATAAAGGCCCATGCTCCAGCACGTACGTGATGCGCTAACGTAGAGCGTTGTTCCTGCCGAGGAAGGAGCCGCTCAGCCGTCGTGAGGAGCAGCATCCGCAGATGCAGCAGCCGGTCGCCATCGCTGGCGCTGGCCTCGACGTAAACAGCAAACTGGATTTCTGGAGCTAGTTGCACTGCATAAGCTCGTTGGTGATGCGCTGACGTAGGTATTATTCGCCGAGAACGCCGAGCTGGTCCTCGATGGCTCTTCCTGCGTGGATTAGAACGAAGCACCAAAGCTCCAAGCTCACGCGGCTCACCACGAAGAGGCGTATGTTGTCGCTCCTCGTGCAACTGAGCAGTGGATCCAGCAACGCCAGCAAATCTTGCTTTTCGTCGAGGCTCAGGCGCTGCATATCCGCCGGCCATGACGATGCTGACCTCGAGATCCACTTGTATTGATGGCTTGAGACACAAATGCACTTGAATCAGTGAGACTTTCTTGTTCGTCTGGGACGGTTCCGGCCGCTCGAAGATGGCGACCTAGGCTTCTTTTTCTTTGTCTTTTCTGAATGAGCGTCAACTGCACGGGGACACGCGGAAACACTTCTTCCTTATGGTGTAACGCCGCGTGTTCGGCTGTGAAGAATTGAAGAGAACAAAAGGCTTCGAAAAAGTCTTACGCTGTTACATGTATTCTATCCTTTGAAGTGGTGCACTTGTTTCTACGAGGCTATTGCAACTTGTATACTCCATACGTTTGAAAAGATGAGAAAAAAAGTAATACCCTTACTAGCTAAAAAATAAATCCGCAGAACCCATCTCACGATGAATGTCGACGTTAACGCCATCAGCAAGCAAGTGATATAGCGATAGACCGCATCCGTCGTCGAAACGCGTCATCTGTTCGGTGCGTACTGCAGTCAGGCTCATCTCTTGTGCTTCTGATTATTATTATTATTATTATTATTATTATTATTATTATTATTATTATTATTATTATTATTATTATTATTATTATTATTATTATTATTATTATTATTATTATTATTATTGGCATCTCTTTTGAAACAGGGTGGAGACAAATAGACACATCGCCTTCTTACTTTATTCACACCTTACCACATATATCGCCATCTAGTCTTTTGCCTGTCTGATCTCTAATATTTAAAACCTCTATCCCTATATGGTACCGTTACTTGCAATTGCGATGACTCCGGCCTTATCAATCTCTTGCCAGCTTTTTTCCCACCAGTACTGCTTAAGGTTCTTGCTTAACTCAAAGGGTGACTAGTTAATCTTTCCGTCTTCCTCGAGTGCAAACGCTTCTCGAATTTCGCTGGGTGAATATGTTGGCATTCCAGTAGAGTGTGCTTGGTCACTTCCGTGCTAATTCTGTAGCCCACACATGCCGTCTTCCTATGACACATATTTGCTCCGGTATAGTCGTCTCCGCAGCCAGCCAGCTCGGCTTCAAAAAGCAAGCCCCTGTCCTTTGTGTTATCTTATCATGTGTCACTTTGAATTCATTCTGTAGTTCCCCTAGTATATCCTTTTTCTCCCCTCACTTCAACAGCTCTAACTATATGGCTTGCGTTGCCGCTCTATATATAACTGACGTTACTGTAACTGGCCTGATAACTAACTTCCCCTTATAGATAAGGTAATATATATAAGCTTTCACGCCGCATAATTTGATGTTTTTTTTTATTATGTCTCTCTTTACAGCCAACTGTGTGATTAGCTGTATTGGGATTTCACCTAGTCCTGGTGCCGTATTGCCAGGAAAATTTCGTTATGTTTTTTTAGTAGAAGGAGCATAGGTCAAATTCCGAGCTCGCACGCTTCTTTGTTGCTGGATCGGGTTGAGTCTACACTGCGCTTTCTTTCTTTCCGAAGTCCTCACCAAGAACGTCACCCATGCACTGCAGCGCTCTGTCTCCTTCAAAGATGTTGCCGTCTTCATGGCTTATAGCCGTTTGCGAATTCTGAAAGGTGGACTCACCCTTCGACTACGCTGTGCTATTTAGCGTGGGGCCACCGCGATGTCCTCGCGTAACCACCGAGACAAGCAGTGCGCCTGTGTGGGTGAACGCGGAGAAGCATGCCATGTAACAGGTTCGGGTCCTGTTTGGCGTTGAGGTAACTTAGTACGAAGTGCGTTGTGCCGCCGCGCTCCTTTCTCGCGCTAGTAGACTCTACTCGCGCTTCGACGACGACGACGGCGACGATGATGATGATGATGATGAATCATTGCCAACCCGTTTGAAATGAGCCTCTTACAAACAGTCACCTAGCCGGCTCGAGGTAATGGGGCATTGCCGTCTAGCGTTTTGCCCATCTCTCCTTGATCATTTCTGTTTCTTAAGAGTTCTGCATCAATGTTGTGGGGTTACCTATGTCCGTAACGAATCCAGTCCTATTAATCACTTCAATGCTGACCACTTAGCGCTTCCATGATGTTGTTGATGATGATGATGATTTATTTGCATCACCTTTGAAACGGCGCGGGGCCGAATAGTCGCCTAACCTGCTAGAGCTTATCAGGTGTGTCATGCATGCTTATTAGTCTAGCACGTTATCTACCCCCATCTCTTTATAGTTTTGTACCTTCCTTAAAACGTCTATATCAGGGTTGCACAACTCAAAATAAATGAGGGCTTACAGCAGCATCTTTGGGAACCTCAGGGGCCGCACTTCATAGGAAATGTTTCATCCTTGTGGAAAGACGTTCTGTTTGGTGTCGTTCGCTGTCTTCCTCAGCACAGGCAAATCAACGATAGCTGCTTGCCGTAAACTCGCATCGAACGGCCGGAGTAGAAATGATGCCGTCGGCGTCATACAATCACCGTCGTGTTGCTGCTGTTCTCGGGCTCATCACACACACAGCTGGTCGTTTTACGCAAACGAGTTGGCCCACCTGGAAGCACATTGTGGAGCGCTAAACGATTCTGAATAGCCATAGCTTCAAACTGCTTCGCCGAACATCGATTCTCACAGTGCGGGATATCTGCATATTTTGATTTCTTTTTTTCTTTCTATTGTGGCAGCATTTGACTTGTCTACGTCACATTGGTCTGCCTTTTTTACCCCCATATTCTGATAGCAGGAAAATAGTTAAGCATGTTCAGATCTTTGGAGGATTTGAAAGGCTAGGTCCGCCTTGCAGCATGATTTCATTTCATTTCCTTAAAGACCCCATGGCTTAATATTACATAAGGGGTGGGTTATATATATACTGTATATAAGGAGCGCCCACGTGCGACCTCGTGTTTAGAAGCCCAGCACCACAGCCACTAAGCAACCACGGCGGGGCGAGATCGATCTAGTCAAAGCTGACTCAGACGAGCGACGAAAAGTGAGCCGCTATCGTTCGGAATGGCGTATCATTTTCATCGCCTCTCTAAACGACCGGTGTCGGCGACGCTGGGGCAGAAAAGGAAGAATGTCGTAGCGCCTTCTGGACAGTGCAGGCTGCCTGTACGCAACGCAGACACTTCAACAGGGGCGCATTATATGTGCGAACATAGATAGCAACAGCACCGCCGCCGCCGTGCTGTCTCGACATCGACACGCATGCGCGGCTCGCTCATGGAGTGATAGAAAGCCACCAGATACGCGCAGTCCGTTTCGTTGCAAAAGTGATAAGGACAGTCGGACGCACCATCAGGCTCCGGTGAATAAGATGTTATGGAAGTTGAATCAAGGTATGCATGCTATGTGAATCCTCTGGCATAACTTCGGCAAGCGCAGTAAATCTGTCCTACAAGATTTTTTTGACGATGTAGACAATAAAAGGCTATTCTTCTGCAAAATTTGAGCAAAAACAGAGGAACAGTAAGCACAAAATTAGTTTCTTTTTAAATAATATTGTTTGCGTGTTGCTGTAAATCATTTCAGCGGATCTTGCTAGGTCATGGCAAGATAGCTGTCTCTTCGTGACCACTTTAATGCTCAGGAAGCACAAATTCGTGAGCACATAACTGTTTTAGGACATTCCTTGCATATTGTCCCAGGTTCTCCACCAAAAGAGCCTTGTCGTAGCTGTTAAACGCACGACGAGACTGCTGTCGTCGTACGGAATGCATTCTCGAATGTGCGCCAGCTATACCACCGATTTCTCCAGAATGTGTGATGATGGACGTTTAAATGGCACCCGTACTTAATCCGGCAATAACATGTCACCTTCGACGACTGACGACCGTGCTTGTCCCTGTCTTGCGATTTAAGTTTCTCGGCCAAATTTCGGCTAATGATGAGTTAGATGATTTTTAACTAGTTGAAGAAAAGAATGCTACGAAGACGCGGAATAAAAGAAGAATATGTACGACGGACAAGCGCTTTGTCCGTCGTACATATTCTTCTTTTAGTCCTCGTCTTCGTAGCGCTCTTTTCTTCAAGTATGCAAAACCAACTCGCCCACATCAAGCTTCTGCTTCTTCAGATTTTTAACTAACGCTTTTTTGCAGTGTTTGCGCCTTCAACGTCGCTGCAACGTCGCAGTATTCGTTTTCTTCGTTTTACCATTGTTATTTTACGGTGTTCAGTTTGCGTGTGTTTGTGTCAGATAATTTTGCCAAAGAAAAATCGTCGTTCTGCCTTAGCGCCCTTTGCCTCAATCTGGGTCTCTACGTTTATACTTCACAAGGTCGCCAGACGTTCACGCGGTGCTCGTCGACTACGGTAACAAAGTAACTTTGGAGGGCTACTCAAACGAAAACGCCTGCTTCTACTAAATAAATGAATAAACAAAAAAATAAATAAAGTGCATGGGCGCCCATTCGAGGTCATCACGGACTATCACGCACGCTGTTGGCTCTCGTCTTTGAAGAATCCCTGAGGCCGCCTTGCCCGCGGGGCAGATCACCTTCAGGACTATGACATCCGCGTCGTCTACCGAAACGGACGCCAGCATGATGTCATGCTCTCCCTTGCCCAACGAGATTTTCCGTCTCTTTGCGTTTCAGTCCACCATTTCGTCCGTCGATATTGACGCATCGTTTCCGAGCAGCGCAAGGACCGGTGTATTGCCTCCCTTATAGACTTACCTGGCGGTTCACCAACAAACCGACAACTCGCACGCTGCGTCCTTATGCTCACCATTTCGCCAACTATTCACGACGACCTGCTCCGCCGACGTAATTATTCCTTAGACGGCCGCCAGTGGTTATTAGAAATACCTCAAAGTCTGTGTTCCGAAATCTGCCCATCCTTCGACGCTTATTCACAGGGTACCCACTCAGTAGTTGTCATACCATACGAATGCCTTCGACAGTGGTACTACTGGCGAGAGATGCACAGCTGCGTTCGAAAGTTTGTTCGCTCTAGTTCGGATTTTAAACGACGCAAATCTCCACTCGACCAGTCGCCGGGTGGTCTGCAGCCGCTACACTGTTCGGCTCCGCGGTTTGCGTGGCTTGGGCGTGTACGGGCCACATCCACGCAATTTCTGTGCTGAAGAACGCATAGAGTTTCGTCAAAATCTTGGTCCAAGTTAGCTGGGAAACCAAATGTGTGTGTATATATATATATATATATATATATATATATATATATATATATATATATATATATATATATATATATATATATATATATATATACACGCACAATGAGGCAACTAAAATGACCTCGGAGTTGGGCACTGCGCACACTTTGGCAGAGTATACGCCTGGCACTCCTACGAGTATGAATGGCACGCACCAATTTCCTCGTTCGTATATTATCACTCCCGAGGCCCGGTGCGCGGTTGTATTTGCTGGCACGACAAATCTGTAGGCGTTGGTGTCATGTGGATGACTCCCGGTCTCGGAGAAACAGAGTAGGGCATTTGCACTCAGATGTAGTCATGCATAGCGTCAAGCGTTTATGCAGCCAGATAACGTGGGTTGAGAAAGCAGATGGCAAATCGGTGGGGCTAATCGGGCTGTGCAAAGCAACGTTACATCATTGTGTAAGGAGGGTATTCGCGGCAAAGCATTTTTGCGTCGTTTTCTCGAGAACGAAATAAACTGTCCACCCGGCGTCGACGGTGACCCGCGGCTTGCACTGCTCTCTACAACAGGGTCCCCGACGTTGCCTGGCTGCAACCGCGCGCGCAGCTCTACGAGTCTCTTCTTTAGCAGCTATTCGTAGCTTGCGAGGAGGCGCCATAACGCGTTGCGAAGAGGTTACAAAGATAGCGAGACTACGCGGCGCATCACATCTCCTGATACGTGTCACGAAACGATGCAACTGGAAACTGGAGGGTCGTAATCACTCAGTCCGCAGTAGCAGTAACAAGAACGGATTGTCTTGTCTTGCATCCTACGTACTGGCTATTACCCACGTACTACGGAGGATTGGCCAAGAAGCCGGCGGTTTGAGCCATGTTTATTAGATTTAAAACAAAAAACTAATTTGCGTGGCCTAGCGACGGTTAATTATTTATAATTTAGAAAGGAGAAAATATGCTGCTAAGCATCATTAGATAAAATAATTTAATATAAAGAAGCGAAATAACAGGAATAATTATTAGTTTTGGAAATTCAGGAAGGTATTTTTGTTGTGTCTAGTGTTTAATACTGCACCCTAGTCACTTCTTCTTGTTCGATATGTTATTTCTAGATGGCGATATGTCTGACTTTCTTCATTGGCCTTGCCGTTCTACAGGCGCGGCATTTTCCTCCTTTTCAAAGCCTGCATCGTCCCAGTCTGAAAGTTAAGCGGATGCAGGCACGAAACATTAAAACGAGACTCACTTGGATAAGTTTGACTTTATACGCACCACAATATGTAACTACAATGCAAAGTGCGCACGAATCGACGCTACGCGGCGACCCTGTGACATCGCGTGACTTCTCGCGCGCTATGCGATAGCTGCGACGGACACCGGACACCGGCGGTGGTGACGGCGGACGCCCAACCGAAACGGCGATTGGAATGAGCCCATAACAGCATACGCTGTAAAATATTGCTTTATGTCTCCCACGTGCCAGAAAGTCTGTTTCTCTCACCTCCTGACCAAGCCTGCGCATGCACCGTGCGTATAGTCGATAACACTCTGCAGCATTTCACTATACATGGCTGGATAAAGTGTGCTGTGATGAACTGGTTCGCAAACCTTGAATTTTTTTTCCAAACTGGAACTGAATCAGGACGTAATTGGAGTGGGCTGAACCCGGAACAGAACCCAAGCAGAATTTCTTATCGGCTAGACACCCAGGTACCAACAATAAGTTAAGGTGTCTTTGTTACTTCCGAATTACGCGGTAAGCATCAAAATATAACCCGAACACTTGCACGTCAAACGCGATTTCATCAATTGAATCAAATACACCGCATGAAACACTATATTCAAGAGTACAGGTCACGGGCTATGGCGATGGCTAATGAATAGATAAAATGTTTATAACTAAGAAATCTGTTTCACACGTCCCGTCGTCGTCAGTGTATGCGGAATGTGGAAGGTCCACACTGCGGCGTCTCGTCCAACCTCAGGTGATCCCAATCGCAGCAAGAGTATCCCCAGCAGATGCACAAGCGTTGCTGGGCCCATGCAACGAATACGGAAGGACGGCTATGACGACGCAGCACGGAAGAAATATCGAGCGCGCACAAAAATCCTCAGCCAGATTTGAAAGAACGAGGTCGTCGTCCGCACCAGCCCACCACAGGACTCCTCGTCGAAATTTGTTCAGAAGCTGTCGAAGAGCTAAATGCCTGTCACTGTCCGCTGGCATTTCACTGCTTGTGCAGGCTTCAGCCGCCTCTATTCCCTATTTGATAGTAGAATCTTGAGCTGTACCATCTTCTTTGAATGTGGCAGTTGTGTCAAGGTACGTAAGCTTGCTCATATGAAGTAGAGGCATGTCACCGTCTTCAGTAATCAGGCTTCCTTTATTAGCATCCAAGCATTCTTGCGGCTCCACAGTATCTTTGGTGGGCTGCAAGAGGTTACGATGCTTGGGTGCTAGTTCGCCTGCTCAGCCTTACTCGCCGTGGGCTCAGCTAGAGAACTATCTGGAGTGCTTGAGCCCAAATCTGTGTTGTTGTCAGCTTCATGGATGTAAGAGAGTTTCCTGGATCCATTTGACTGCGAGAAGGTTTCCAGCTTCTGCGGCTGTATTGATTCTCCCCCTGCAGCAATCTCCTGACGTGGAAGTCCGGGGACTGTTTGGCAAGTGGATTTCTTGAGACTCATGCCCCTACTCAGCCGATTTCCCGATATTATCCCGACGCTTCCGATTACAGGCGAGCATGTGGCGCCGTCAGGCCGACAGTCGCACCGGTAGACAGTCGCACGGTTCGCGTCGAAGAGAAACAGCGAGTGCCGGGCCTTGACCGCGATCGCGTCGCCATAATCTTCTTCAGGACCGCTCTCGGCGACAAAGCCGAGGGAACGTGGTGGAGTCTCGTCTGTTGTAGTTTTTGGCATCAGAGGCTGTGTCTTGTGGTCATTGTTGCCCTCTTCTGCCACTGATCCCTTCTGCCTCCTGTACTTCAGAATGGCACGGGCTTTAAGGATGGGACAATCGTCCTTCCATGTGGGCGTGCAGACCTCCTCGTCGTTATTGTTGAGGCTATCGTTGTTTTGGCACGGGTGGGATGCTTTGCGCAAGACGAAGCTGAGCCAGGACGGACACAACAGATCGTGCCGCTGTATTTCGCCCGGTTGTGTGGGAGCACACACGCAGTCTTCCTTCACGCCGTCTTTTCCCACCCCGTCGGCAAATGACTGCGCGACGGTATTCAGCCTGTCGTGTTCATCCTGGTTGGCGTTTTCTGCACATGGCTGCGTTACTGTATTCAAGCTTGCACCTTCGTCCAGCTCTGTGTAGTCTGCCATCTTGCCGAGAAAAAGCTCGAGGGTTTGCGCAATGAGCGGCGGCGCAACGTCAATTGAGGCGAGGCCATTCTTGCCGAAGCCTCGAAAGCTGGTTGTTCGGAGATGATGAAAGCATAGGTAACTGCGTTGGAGCTGCTGCTTGAGTAGACGAAGACCCAGAGCCAGGAGCCGCAGATATTCGTTGAGCTCTCCGAGCTCCTGGGCCAGACGCGCAAACACTGGGATATCGTCGCGACCAATATCGTCTCCATTGCTCACTTCCGCTACTACTACGCCGTTCTGGAGGCGCACAAGTGCTGTAGCAACGACCAGCGTGATGCCTGTACAGATAATAAAATAGCAAGAGATCCTGGCATCAGCAGCCGCAAAAGCAGGACCTGCAGGAGTTCTGCAGGAAAGCAGCCGCGCAGAACGCTTATGCGGCGTGTACGATGACCTCGCAGGCTGTTTCGGCGAAAGCGTAGGCGAGCTGCAGAGCAGTATCACGAATACCGGAGCTTTGACGTCCAGCGAAGGGTGACCTTGCGTCGGCGGCGGCGAACGGCAACCAGTGACATCATTTCGGCATCCAAGTGTGACGAAGGTCTGAACAAGCTGCGGTTTTCTTGAAGTGGCTGCGTTCCAAGCGTTGCACTCGGCCGGTTGTACGCACCAACGCGCTTGGCCCCATGATTCTGTATACCCCATGCTGTTCCGTGCGTCAGCACGTTGGTGATGCGCTGGCGCAGTTCGATGTTGCGGCCGAGGAAGGTGCAACTTGGCCTTCCTTATAAGCATGATCAATAGCGGCAGGTGCAGGTTGCTGTCACTAGAAGAGGCCTCGACGAACATAGCGGTAGGGATTCCGGTATATCGCTGTGCTGCTTCAGCAGGCTTTTAATGCACGAACGTACGTCGTTCTTGTTGCCTAGAAAGGTACCATTCAGCCGTCTTCATAAGCCCGATCCAAAGATGCAGTTGATGGTCGTCGTCTCTTGCAGTTGCTTCAGTGTTCGTGGCGAAATGGTTTCTTGTGGTTAGTTGTGGCTACGTAAGCTGGTCGGTGATGCGCTGAAGGTGTCTTTGCCGGCGAGAACGCCGACAGAGCTTCGTACTTTTCTAGTCCGACTGTGCAGAACGGTGATTCAGTGAACGAGCTGCAATTCCACGAGCACACGTGGCACCACTTCTTTCTCATCGCGCGTGATTTCATGCGGCACGATTCAGAAAATATACCACTGCAAGTAAATTCGCTCAATCACCATTGGCAGCATCTGATTTTTCGCATCTCAATTTTCCTTGCAACTAAAAATGATCCTCCTGGAAAATTTGCGCAACGATTACAAGACTACGATGCCCAGTCCACCCACTGAACTTTTACCTCCACAGGTCTGGTCTGGCTATATAACCATTGTGCCCTTTGTGCAATGAGAGTGAACATCTGCGACACTTCTTTTTGAAATCCCGCGCTTTCTTTTTTCAGTGGAAAAGATTTTTAGAAGAACTCTTCCAAAAGCTTGGCTTGAATTTGACTGTTCTCGTAATTCTTTTCTTCGGGGCTACCTCACTAGGTAACAACCGCAGGAACTTTTGTGAAGCCTTCCGCATCTTTCTGCCTGAGACAAAAAAAAAAAAAAACTGCATGGTAGAATTCTTCATATTCATTATGCTCACAAAATTCTTTATGGAATACTTAGATAATTTATTATTCATACCCGTAACAGTAGACATTTTAAGTTCCATCTGTATGATAGTCATTTTATTTCAGCCTAATTTATGCAGAACATAAATTGATAACAGCTCCTTCACCGCCCGATTCATGGCCGATCACCCAGAGTGGGTTGCGCCATATCACTAGGGAGCAAGAAAAAGATTTGCATGGTGTCTTAAAGAAGTATTTTGCTTTCGTGATTTTGTACTTGTTTTTTCGCGTGTGATAACAGTTTTGTGGCTACATCTAATAAAAAGAAACAAACACACAAGTTAACAAACTGAACGATCATATGGTATGTCTGAAGAGAACCTTCACGCATGATGTGGTGACATCCATGAGACCGTCATAAGTCAGCGCCGTGTTATTGAAGCTGACGCCACAATAAGAGTATACGAAGAAATTGCTACGGTTTTTTCATGCGATTGGTTTTCACGTCATGGTGACTTCTTTCAGCAAATCAGACCGCGTAAACAAGCAGCGGGTAGGATAGGTATTCGCTAGCTAGCTAGCTGTCCCTGTTAGAGCTCTATCATTTGTGCCTATCTGTAAGTTCTCTCTTTGCCGCGTGAGCGGTTGAGTGCAGTAGGAATTTGGGGCAAACCGCGTAGATTTTGTTTTGGTATGGTCGGTTCAAGCATCAGTTATTATCTGCTGTCATAGTTCTTTTTGTTTTCCTTTTTGCCGGTGATTATTTTCTTCCTGATTATCGCTGTTATCAGTATATCTCTGACGCAATGCACGCCTACTAGACTAAGTGCGATACTAATCTTTTACTATTCTCGCGCATTCTATAGCGAAGCAGTCTCGTCTGATCAGTTGCCAGAAAGTCGCGAATATTGTTGCACACATTGAATGTACTACCCGCCAGTGTTGCTTAGTGGCTTCGTCGTTATGCTACTAAGCACGAGGTCGCGAATGAAATCACGGCCGTGGTGGCGGCCGCATTTCTGCGCAGGTCAAATGCGAAAGCGCCCGTGTACTGTGCATTGGGAGCACGGTAAAGAACGCCAAGTGGTCCAACTTAGTCCGGAGTCCCCCAT
Organism: Dermacentor albipictus; assembly: GCF_038994185.2. Classification (NCBI taxonomy): domain Eukaryota; kingdom Metazoa; phylum Arthropoda; class Arachnida; order Ixodida; family Ixodidae; genus Dermacentor; species Dermacentor albipictus. The sequence continues at coordinate 245,968,569 of NC_091821.1, read as the reverse complement.
TAGGGCGTGCCTCACATTCAGATCATGATTTTGGCAGGTAAATCCCCAGAATTAAAGAAAAATGCATGCGAACGCCAGCGCTTATTCTGGAATGTACAGTGACCGATGCATTCGTGATCTTCATGAAACGGACGCCGCACTCTATCCGATACGCGCAAGCGAATTCAGAAACCACAGCGTCTGCTGCGTAGATCGGTTGCTTGCCGAGCCCTCTTTTGATGTCGCCAGAGTCGCAGTTGAAACACGAATTTCCAGAGCATTTTTGCGTGCCGTTCTGCACACCCAGAAGATGGAAGAGTCGTGAGGAATCATTCTATCGTTTCCCTAATGACAGTGAAGCAAAGAGGAAACAGCTATGGGCCCAGAAACTGCGGATGGGCAAGCCGATAGCGGCTGTCATGGTTGTATGCGTGCGGGGATTTTCAGACAGATGATTCTTTTTTTTTGCCAGTAAGAGAACCTACAAGATTTCCTGCTATTCATCGAGGGCGAAGAGCTTTAGGTAAAATGATGTGCAGCTAAGGCTCCTAATTATTCTGCTCCCTACAGTCGCCTACGTTGCTCTGGTTATAAATAAGCAATAATTTTGCATTTCCACATGAAGCACAAGCAGACACAGCTGTCGCTACTTTGGAATGATTGGTAACCTTTACTGCGATCAGCTGTGGTATTCAGCACTAATCTCGCTCCGCGATGACCGAGAACGGGAGTTGTGGAAAATCTTTAAGCAATGACAGATTTTAGAATATACTCAAAGTTCTACCATGAGTGTATAACACACTTCTTTTATAACATTTTTCAGTACGTTTTCCAAGTTCTTGGTCGCATTGTCCGCAAACATTGCCAACCGGGTGTGTCGTGCAGACGATCTCTGAGCCAGCATGGCGTGGTACGGGCGCCTCGGACGAAGTGCACTATACAAAGGCGACCAATTTGAGCTTTCAAAATGATTTCACGGTTATTTCTAGCAGACAACAGGATCACGCTGCAGAATTACTTTGGTTCACAGGTAGTTGCGTCAATTCAATTTTACGTAGAACCAAGTCTATTAATTTGCGGACAGATGATACACGATAGGGCACTTGGGCAGCGGTGTTCACTTTGAACAAGGAATATCTTCGTGTTGTTCTGATCAGTGTGTAACATATGAGGAATGCCGCGTTTATATGGTACAGCTCTGGCATTTCCCGCGCCGAATAGGTCGCTTGCGCTTAATAGCCTCCCGGATGGGGCCTGTTTTTATTGCACCACCACCGGACCCACTCGAGTCTGCATGCGAGAAACCGACCGCGGAGACACGCGAAACTGGTGTGAAGCCAAGGAAATCTGCGCTTGTAGGCGAATATTTATTGAAATGAGTTAAGTTAGGTAGCGTTTATTGTTTCATTGCGTTGTTATGTACAGAATAAAGTCAGTTATCGACATATTGATAGGACCAGTACACAGGTAGGTACATGTGGCTACATAAGCTGATTTGTCGACTTCTCGATTATTTCGTTGGCTGCTGAATGAGAAACACCATCACACACAACAAACACGTCACAATCACGACATGTCTTGGCCAATCAGCTGCGTTAAGGCTGCAGAAGCCATTTCACACCAGCGACCATGAAAAGGGGCTGGAGCAATCGCTTATAACGTTTCCGACGCTATTTGCGACCGCATCGAAGGTGCTACGATTTCTTGACGGACTGGACTGCACCGTCGGCCCCCGTCTGCTTTTCACAGCCACAGCGGCACCGCGCACGAGGAGAAGACCACGTAGCACGCATTAAGCCGTTCTATGGGCCCTAAGGAAATTCAGAATCGTAGTTCTTATTTCTTACATGCCTTGTTGTTAAATTCTTGCCCGTACATGGGGCCCTATAACGTAAAACTATTCCAATATGTTTCTATTCCAATTTCCTGACGTCAAATTTGCGTAACCATCGACGCAAGCACCGGGCGGTCACCCATAGGGTTGTCTGAACAGACCAATCAAACGCTCTCCTCGTTCATAGGAGGTCCCTTTTGTTTGCTTGAAAAACGAATAACATTTCCTATAGTGAGCGGCTCGTTGTATCTAATTGGCTGACAAGAGGCGAGGAGAACGCTCAACTGGAGAGGGATTCACTAGGGCAGAGCCAGTGCACTGAAAACCGATAACCGGATGAAGAGGGTGGTGCCGGCGTCTGCAATTGGTCGGCTTTCCCTTAGTTAGCTTGTGGTGGCTGATCGAAAATCGCGGCGGCATGCAACGGAACCTTAAGAATGAAGCTAAAATTGACCCTCAGCAAAGAAGAGTTGGCAGAATGAGGTAGTAAACGTGTCGAAAGTGCTTAAAAACGTTACACGGTCACGCAAGAAGTTTTATTATACGGAAATACACCCATGCTCTCCGGCAGGTGCGAGTAGCCAGCGTCTCAGCGATCGGTGGCAGCTATCTTTTATTCCTTTCGGAACGGGGCAGCCTGCGGCTATTCCGAAAAAAAGTTCAGTTTTTTTCGGCATAATAATGTATCTTTATCGCGTACACGTCACTTTGACGCGGTGAGTTCGTGCGGTTTTGTGACGTCGCGTGACAGGTAGGTGAAGTGGGTGCAGCCCGAAAACTTTTTACCAATAGCCGAGGGCTAATGGCGAAAAGGGGTCGAATCATAAATAACTGTTTTTCGTTTTTCTGTCAAATCATGCATAATGAGTATGCACACATCATATCAGATGGGGAGGTATTGCGGTTTGTGTAACGTCGCGTGACAGACAGGTGAAATGGGGGTGGTCGAAAAAATGTTTGACCAATCGCAGAGGGCTGATAGCAGAATTGGAATAGAAAAGTTTGGAATAGTTTTACGTTATAGCGCCCCTGCTTCGTTTACACGTTTGCCTTTCATGGGGCGCTATAACGCAAAGCTTTTCCACTCTGATTTTTATTTCAATCTCTGGACTTCAAATTTATGTAACCGCAGATACAAGCACAGGTAGTGACCCGCAAAGTTGTTTCAACAGCCGCACCACTATCTATGGATCTATCCCGGACAAACATTCAGTGTGTACCTGGGTCTATGTCTCTACGTCTACTCCTAGATGTCGGTAGACGTTGGCGCTATGCGGGTCCACTGCTGTCGCAAAATAACTTTGGAGGGTTGATCAAACCAAAGCGTCAGGGGCTACTAAATATGAAAAATTAAAATAAAGTAAATATAAGTTAACCGCGCGGAAAAGTACGACTATTTCACTGACGGTGATAACCATGGCAGGAGAATCGCGTCATTGCGATAGCTGCGGTACCATGACAACACCACAGCAGGGACACGACTATTGGTAAGACGACGACAATGATGACGTCGTACACCAGCGACAGCATGATAGCTTACTCGTCATTGACTTCGAGATCACATCCCCGTTGCAGACAAGTGCAGTTTTCTCACGACTTCTTCCTTCGCCAAACATTTTATGAGAATTATAGACAAGATGATGATGCCTGCAAGAGACGCAACAAAATTTGCACAAAATACTCTTAGCAGCACTCGTCGATCAAAAACTTGGATGCCGGTTTTATTGCGCAGTGTAAATGGTGTGTAGAAATTTGTTGACTACTGCTTAGTGGTGTTCGTTTTCAGTGCGTAGCCTTCGGACGCTTTCTAAGTCAAATTGGAATCTATAATTTGTCCGTGATGTATACTTATTTGACTCGATTTTGAATACCATTTCCCCCTTTCTTTTACGGTTTCACCTACGCGTGTAAGTTTGATTGTGTCATATACTTCAAAGCTTCACAAAAAAAGGAATTAACTATAGGAGATTATCAGATAATGATTACCCCAAAAAGACTACAGACCTGAGCAATGTTGCAGCCCAGTTTGCAGCAAACTGTTTATTTCGAGCTATTGCTAATAAAAAGAAAGTTTGGTACCGTATAAGCAAATCTCCAATTTTAAACGTTGTCTGTGAATATATTATAGCAGGAGTAAACCTCCAACATTAAGACATTCATGCTAAATTCTGGAGCTAGTAACTGCTTATCACAAAGTTCACTTAGGGCAGTTAGTAACGGCGTCGATTTTTGCCTTTACAAACCAATGGACGTGGTGCATATTACTAGCACGGGTGTAAATACGCTAGCATTTACGAACGATAGACAGTAATTGCACCGGCATATCGTGGGTTTTGATACCGAACTATGTTAGTGGATACTTTTTGTTTACAAGCAGCGCTTCTATTGCCCAGAAATAATCAGATCGCATCTCTTCTAAAAGTGTTTATTACCAACACGTATACGAAAAAAAATAAAGAACGCAGAAAAGGAAGCTTGTATTGTCACACAATTTAGTAATATTTAAAACACCATCAAATAAGGCCCCACAGGTTCACGAGAGAACCGTTAGGTTGCGTGTAATAAAGACTGCACTACCGACTACAAACTGTCAGAACCCCGAATACACGCATAATTCACGCGCGACTGGCCGCTCGAGGTATACTGTATTCCCGGGATTATTACACTCTGGTAAAAACAATTTTATGTAGCACGTATTAAGTATTAGATAGCTGTATCGCGAGTTTTTCATGTTGCTCTACAATTTTCTTATTGACACTTCTCATATAACTATAATATTTGAGAAGTTGATTCATTCATTAAGACTTATGTAATTAGGCACAAACCAAAAAATAAATCTGAGTATCTACAAGCGACGGTAAACATCATTACTTTGGGTCTGTCTAGCTACGTTGAATTTGCATATATTTAAATCTTGGTGCATGATAGTTGAGTGAGTGAGTGAAGAAACTTTATTGTAGGTCCGGCGAGGACGCGAACTCGTCGCGCACCCGGCTAGTCCCACGTCGGGACCGGCAGGTCTAGCCCACCAGACACTCTTGACGCCTCCTTTCTAAGCAGACGCACCTATTTATTCTGATGATAGTGATGATAATCATGGGGATGATCATGATGATGCTTCAAAATATGGCATGCGCCCAGAAATGGACAGAGCCAAGAATAGGGTGATTGCAAGCACGGATAACTTCAGCATCGACTGGCAAAATGAAAAAAGCCATGACTTGGTACGAACTACTGCGTAATATAGAATTCAGATGAGAAGGCTTATTGACTACATTTCTAAAAGTGACTTTCTTTTTTTTCTTCGCCTTCTTTTATTATTATTATTATTATTATTATTATATTATTATTATTATTATTATTATTATTATTATTATTATTATTATTATTATTATTATTATTATTATTATTATTATTATTATTATTATTATTATTATTATTATTATTATTGGCATATAGATATTCCTAAACACCTTGGACATATTCCCTTAGTTGCTCTCAAGTGCTTGTGTGCTGCTTGTGCGCATCGCGAAACACGAATACCGTGTCAAGTGTAAGTAAAGGTGTCATTACTTCTCTTAACGCGGACAGCATACAAGGACAACCCCCAGGATTGCGCGTGAAATCATATTTCTTTAATTCGAACATATACGCCAAATGAAGCACTACATTCAAAATCATATGCCGCGAGTGCACTAACATTTTACAGGCCATCGTGAATAATTGCCAATAAATTGAGAAAATGTTGATGACCAAGAAGTATGGCCCGCCCGTCCCGTCGTCGTCAATGTATGCGGGTTGTTGCTGGCCTGCACTGCGTCGTCCCTTCCCGCGGCGTGCTACTCCGGTCACTTCACGAGCGTGCACGATGATGGCAAGACTGCAACGCTGAGGTAGGGTGGAAGACAGTACCAGAGCATGCAAAGATCACCCGCCAGATCAAGGACGAAGAGACCGTCATTCGCTCCGGCCTAGTCAAGGCAGTACTCCTCGTTAAAGCTTCTTCGGAAGTTGTCGGCGTTGTCTTTTCTGGCAATTCGCGGCTTGTGCAGGCTTCAGCAGCCTCTTTTTCCTCTTTGACAGTAGCATCTTCAAATGTATCATCTTCCTTATCGGTCGCAGGTGTATCAAGGTACGTAACATCGCTCATATCAAGTAGGTGCAAGCCACCGGCTTCGTTACTCAGGCTTCTTTTATTAGCATGCATGCTTTCTTGCGGTTCCACGGGTACCTTTGGTAGGCTGCAAGTGGTCACGCTTAAGTCGCTTGAGTTCTCGTGGCTATGTTCGGCCACACTCGCCTTGGGCTCAGTAAGAGAAGTACGTGGAGTCCTTGAGCCCAAAATGTTTGTCGTCGTGTGCTTCTTCGATGTAAGTCGATTTGTGGATATCTCTGATTGCGAGGAGGCTTCCTGATGGTGCAGCTGCATCAATTCACCCTCAGCATTACCCTCCTCACTGGGAAGTTCTGGTAACATGTCGCAAGTGGGTTTCTTGAAACTCATCCTCCTCATCGGTGGCTTGCCTGAGGTCTTTACGAAGCTTCCGATGACGGGCGAGGCAATAATACTGCTAGATGTCACGCACTCTTCGAAGATGGTCACACCGTTCATATCGAGAAGGGACGGCGAGTGCTGAGCTGTGACAACGCTCACGTCGCCGTCATCTTCTTCAGGATCAATCAACTGAGCGAAGCCTGGGAAAGGTGGTGGAGTCTTGTCGGTTGAACTTGCGGGCGATAGCGTCGGTTTCTTGTCATCGTTGTTACTTTCCTGCACCACTGATCCTCTCTCCTTCATGTACTTCAACAAGTCATGAACTTTCAGGGGTGGAGAATTGTCCTTCTGGGTCAGCACGCAAAACTCCTCGTCGTCATAGTTGTAGCAGTTGTAGTCGCGGCACGGCTGGCGTACCTCGCAACACGTCCTGGAGAAGGCAATACGGAAGGCAAAAGGACCATGTATGCAGCAGGACTCCAGTCGCACTGGAGACTTTGCGAATGACAGCTTTCCAGGTGGTCGTGTCCTAAGCTCAGGCGAACGGCGCAGCAGTGCCACAAGTCCTGATGTTTCCGCGTTTAGCGAATGACCACCGTGTGTCGGCGGTGGCGTTCGGCAAGCAGTCACGAAAATTCGGCATCTGAATGCGGACAAGCACACAAGTTTCGGGTGCTTGGAAGTCGTATTCCACGAAGCCGTGCGCACAGTCATTTGTGAGGGCTGCAGCGCATGTCCCGATTGCTTGGTGCTTTCCAGTTGCTCCAGAGTGTGCAGCATAAAGGCCCATGCTCCAGCACGTACGTGATGCGCTGACCCAGAGCGTTGTTGCTGCCGAGGAAGGAGCCGCTCAGCCGTCGTGAGGAGCAGCATCCGCAGATGCAGCAGCCGGTCGCTATCGCTGGCGCTGGCCTCGACGTAAACAGCAAACCGTATTTCTGGAGCTAGTTGCACTGCATAAGCTCGTTGGTGATGCGCTGACGTAGGTATTATTCGCCGAGAACGCCGAGCTAGTCCTCCATGGCTCTTGCTGGGTGGGTTAGAACGCAGCGCCAAAGCTCCAAGCTCTCGCGGCTCGCCACGAAGAGGCATATGTTGTCGTTCCTCGTGCAACTGAGCAGTGGATCCAGCAACGCCAGCACATCTTGCTTTTCGTCGAGGTTCAGGCGCTGCATATCCGCCGGCCATGACGATGTTGACCTCGAGATCCACTTGTATTGATGGCTTGAGACACAATTGCACTTGAATCAGTGAGACTTTCTTGTCCGTCTGGGACGGTTCCCACCGCTGGAAGATGGCGACCTAGGCTTCTTCTTCGTCGTCTTTTCTGAATGAGCGTCAACTGCACGGGGACACGCGGAATCACTTCTTTCTCGTGGCGTAACGCCGCGTGTTCGGCTGTGAAGAATTGAAGAGAACAAACGGCTTCGAAAATTTCTTACGCTGTTATATGTATTCTGTCTTTAGATATGGTGCACTGGTTTCTACGAGGCTATTACAACTTGTATACTCCATATGTATGAAAAGATGAGAAAAAAAACTAACACCCTTACTAGCTAACAAACGAAACATCAGCATTACTCACCTCACGATGAATGCCGACGTTAACGCGATTAGCAAGCTACCAATATAGCGATTGACCGCATCCGTCGTCAATACGCGTCATCTGTTAGGCGCGTACTGCAGTTGGGCTCATCCCTTGCGCTTCCGATGATGATGATTATGTTTATTGGCATCTCATTTGAAACAGGGTGGAGACAAATAGTCACCTAGCCTTATTAATTTATTCACACCTTACCACATATATCGCCATCTAGTCTTTTGCCTATCTGATCTCAATCTTTCGTATTTAAAACCTCTATCACTATATTGCACCGTTACCTGCGATTGCGATGATTCCGCCTTATCAATCTCTTGCCAGCTTTTTTACCAACAGTACTGCATACGGTTCTTGCTTATCTCGATGGGTGAGTAGTTAATATTTCCGTCTTCTTCGAGAGCAAACGCTTCTGGAAGGTGAGCACTGCATACAGGTCTCGCTGGGTGAATACCTTGGCATTCCATTAGGGTGTGCCTAGTCGCTTCCAGGCTAATTCTGTAGCCCACACATGCGCTCTTCCTGTGACACATATTGGCTCAGTATAGTCGCCTCCTCAGCCAGCCAGCTCGGCTTCAAAAAGCGAACCCCTGTCCTTTGCGTTATCATTCAGATCCCCCCCCCCCTCCCTGATTCCTTTCTTGCCGTTTTTGAAAATCGCCATCGCCGTTTTTGTTTCCATCCTTTGCATCCGATTTACGTTTTCTTTTTCTCTCACTTTATTTATGACTTCCGGTTATCTGTTTACTAGAACTGCCTGTACTTCTTTGAAAACGTTTTTGACCTCTTCGTCCATTCCGTGTCCATGCTTTTGAGGCAGAGATATTTGTCTACTTTAGTGGGCCATTTGTTCTCATCCATGTTTTTGAGTCTTTCTTCAATGCTCCTTTGCTCTGATTTTCCTTCTTAATATAAGCCGAACCCTTATTATCTTGCGCTGCATCATATTTTGGTTCCCGAACCCTGCCGGCCCACCGACCTCTGGTTAATCTCCAACTCTGACAAGATTTCTGGCTTAAAGCACAGAATTGCATTTCCTTATTTTAGAGTTAGCACACCCAGGTACTTACATTGCTTGGCTATAGGTATGACTTGCTGCTGAATGGATACCTTGTCATTGGTCGCCGCTTCATTAAATTTAACAATTCCCGATTCCTTTGTGCTAAAATTAAGGCCTAGATACATGTCACTTCATTGTCACCTCGCATGCATTCGCAAGTCTGTGTAAGTCCCTTGCATTGTCCCCTAGTAGCATAGTGTTGTCCGCATTCATCAGCCCAGGAACCCTCTGTTGCACCCATTGCCCTTTACGAATGTGAAATTCAAATAAAATCTGATTCAGTGTTTTCTAATTCTCTGTGTCGGCCCTTAACATAAAGCGCGAATAACAACGGTGAAAGAGGTCATTCTATTGCTTCAGTCCTCGCTGAATTTCCACTAGTTCTGTGCATTACCAGAATTCCTGCGGTTTGTACTCGATTGTTCCTATATATCTCCCTCAGCAGCTCCCAGAAATCTTCATCTATACCCGTTGGTTTTGGAATAGCTCATAACAATTCCCTGTTTGCGTGGTCGTAAGCTCCCTTAATATGCAAAACTGCTGTCCATAAACGTCTATTCTGAGCTACCTAAATATCTAAGTACTGCGTTAGTACAAGTATTTTATCTTCTAAGTGACTGCTTTGTCTAAATTCAATCTGTAGTTCCCCGAGTATATCCTTCTTTCCACCAACTTCAACAGCTCTAATTATATGACTTGCGTTGCCGCTCTAGATATAACTGACGTTACCGTAACTGGCCTGCAGGAGCTCGTTTTATCCCCATCACATTTCCCTCTTATATATATATATATATATATATATATATATATATATATATATATATATATATATATATATATATATATATATATATATATATATGGGGTTTTACGTGCCAAAACCACTTTCTGATTATGAGGCACGCCGACTCCGGAAATTTTGACCCCCTGGGGTTCTTTAACGTGCACCTAAATCTAAGTACACGGGTGTTTTCGCATTTCGCCCCCCATCGAAATGCGGCCGCCGTGGCCGGGATTCGATCCCGCGACCGCGTGCTCAGCAGCCTAACACCATAGCCACTGAGCAACCACGGCGGGTCCCCTTATAGAGAAGGTAATATATATATATATATATATATATATATATATATATATATATATATATATATATATATATATATATATATATATATATATATATATATATATATATATATATATATATATATATATATATATATATATATGCTTTCACGCCGCATAATTCGATGTTTTTCTTTTAATATGTCGCTCTTTACACCCAGCTGTGTGATTAGCTGTATTGGGAGTTCACCTATCCTGCGGCCGTCTCGCCAGGGAAATTTCCTTATGCTCTTTTTTTGAGTAGAAGGTGCCTAGGTCAAATTCGGAGTTCTTACGCTGCTTTGTTGCTGGATATGGTTGAGTCTGGACTGCGCTTTCTTTCTTTTTTTCTTTCTTTCTTTCTTTCTTTCTTTCTTTCTTTCTTTCTTTCTTTCTTTCTTTCTTTCTTTCTTTCTTTCTTTCCGAAGTCCTCACCAAGAACGTCACCCATGCACCGCAGCGCTCCGTCTCCTTCAAAGATGTTGCCGTCTTCATCGCTTATAGCCGGTTGCGAATTCTGGAAGGTGGACTCACCCTTCCACTATGCTGCGGTATCCAGGGGTGGGCCACCGCGATGTCCTCGCGTAACCACCGAGACACGCATTGCGCCTGTGTGGGTGAACGCGGAGAAGCGTGCCATGTATGAGATTCGGGTCCTGTCTGGCATTGAGGTAACTCAGTACGAAGTGCGTAGTGCCGCCGGGCTCTTCTCTCCCACTAGGACACTCTAGCCGCGCGTCGACGACGACGACGACGACGACGGCGACGATGATGATGATGATTATGAATCATTGCCATCCCCTTTTAAATGAGCCTGTTAGAAACAGTCACATGGCCAGCTCGAGGTATTCGGGCATTACCGTCTAGCGTTTTGCCTATCTCTTCTTGATCATTTCTCCGTCTTAAGAGCTCTGCATCAATGTTGTAGGGTTACCTATGTCCGTAACGAATGCGGTCCTATTAATCACTTCCGTGCTGGCCACCTAGCGCTTCGATGATGTTGATGATGATGATTATAATTTATTTGCATCACCTTTGAAACGGCGCGCGCGGCCGAATAGTCGCCTAACCTCCTAGAGCTTATCATGTATGCCATACATGCTTATCAGTCTTGCGCGTTATCTGGATCTCATTAATTTTTTCTACCTTCCTTAAAATGTCTATATCAGGGTTGCGCAACTCAAGATAAATGAGGGCTTACAGCAACATTTTTGGGAACCTCAGGGGCCGCACTTCATAGGAAATCTTTCGTCCTTGTGGGAAGACGTTCTGTTTGGTGTCGTTCGCTGTCTTCCTCAGCACAGGCAAATCAACGACAGCCGGCTTGCCGTAAACTCGCATCGAACGGCCGGAGTGGAAATGGTGCCGTCGGCGTCATATAATCACCGTCGTGTTGCTGCCGTTGTCGCGCTCATCACACACACAGCTGGTCGTTTTACGCAAACGAGTTGGCCCGCCTGGTAGCACATTGTGGAGCGCCAAACGATTCTGAATAGCCATAGCTTCAAGCTGCTTCGCAGAACATCGATTCTCACGGTGCGGCATATCTGCATATTTTGTTTCCTTTTTTTCTTTCTATTGTGGCAGCATTTGACTTGTCTACGTCAAATTTGTCTGCCTTTTTTTACCCCCATACTCTGATAGCGAGAAAATAGTTAAGCATGTTCAGACCTTTGGAGGATTTGAAAGGCTAGGTCCGCCCTGCAGCATGATTTCATTTCATTTCATTTCCGTAAAGACCCCATGGCTTAATATTACATAAGGGGTGGGTTTCATATATACTGTATATAAGGAGCGCCCTCGTGCGACCTCGTGTTTAGAAGCCCAGCACCACAGCCACTAAGCAACCACGGCGGGGCGAGATCGATCTAGTCAAAGCTGATTCAGATAAGCGACGAAAACTGAGCCGCTATCGTTTGGAATGGCGCATCATTGTCATCGCCTCTCTACACGGTTGGTGTCGTCGACTCTGGGGCGGAAAAGGAAAAACGTCGAAGCCCCTTCTGGACAGTGCAGGCTGCCTGTACGCAACGCAGACACTTCAACAGGGGCGCATTATATGTGCGAACATAGATAGCAACAGCACGACAGCACCGCCGCCGCCGTGCTGTCTCGATATGGACGCGCATGCGCGGCTCGCGCACGGAGGGATAGAAAGCCACCAGATACGCGCAGTGCGTTTGGTTGCAAAAGTGATAAGGATAATCAGACGCACCATCACGCTCCACTGAATCAGATGTTATGGAAGTTGAATCAAGCTATGCATACTATGTGAATCCTCTGGCATAACTTCTGCGCCTGTGTCGTGTTGTCCTTTCTCTGTCTTGTCCTTTTTTTGCGCAGTTTTTCTTTGTTCTCATAATGTCATACCAACTAGCCCCTCACCGTACGCTTCTAGAAGCGCAGTAAGTCTAGCCGACGGGATTTTTTCACGATGCAGACAATAAAACGCTAGCTTTCTCCAAATTTGAGCAAAAACAGAGGAGCAGTAAGCGCGAAATTAGTGTCTTTTTAAATAATATTATTTGCGTGTTGCTGTAAATCATTTCAGCGGATCTTGCTCAAGTATGTGCCAAGGTGTGTATGGCGACATATACAATAAGGCAACTAAAATGCCCTCGGAGTTGAGCACTGCGCGCACGTTGGCAGAGTCTACGCCTGGTACTCCTACGAGTATGAATGGCACGCACCAATTTCCTCGTTCGTATATTATCACACCCGAGGCCCGGTGCGCGGTTGTATTTGCTGGCACGACAAAGCTGTAGGCGTTGATGTCATGCGGATGTCCCTCGGTCTCGGGGAAACAGAGTAGGGCACTCGCATTAATGTGTAGTCGTGCATGGCATCAAGGGTTTATGTAGCCGGATAACGTACGTTGAGAGAGCAGATGGCAAATCGGTGAGGCTGATCGGGCTGTGCAAAGCAACGTTAAATGATTGTGTAAGGAGGGTATTCGCGGCAAAGCATTTTTGCGTCGTTTTCTCGAGAACGAACTAAACTGTCCACCCGGCGTCGACGGTCACCCGTTGCTTGCACTGCTCTTTACACAGGGGTCTGCGGAACCCGACGTTGCCTGGCTGCAACCGGGCGCGTAGCTCTACGAGTCTCTTCTTTAGCAGCTATTCGTAGCTTGCGAGGAGGCGCCATAACGCGTTGCGAAGAGGTTACACAGGTAGCAAGACTACGCGGCGCATCACATCTCCTGATACGTGTCACGATACGATGCAAGTGGAAACTGGAGGGTCGTAATCACTCATTCCTGGCTATTACCCGCGTACTACGGAGGACTGGCCAAGAAGCCGGCGGTTTGAACCATGTTTATTAGATTTAAAACAAAAAACTCATTTGCGTGGCCTAGCGACGGTCAATTATTTATAATTTAGAAAGGAGAAAATATGCTGCTATGCATTTTAAGATAAAATAATTTAATATAAAGATGCGAAATAACAGGAATAGTTAATTGTTTTGCAAATTCCTCTTTCTATTCCCCTTTCCCCCACCCCCAGTGCAGGGTAGCAAACTGGATGCTGTTCTGGTTGACCTCCCTGCCTTTCATATGCTTGTTTTATCTCTCTCTCTCTCTCTCTCTCTCTCTCTATTGGAAATTCAGGAAGCTATTTTTTTGTGTCTACTCTTTAATACTGCGCCCTAGTCACTTCTTCTTGTTCGATATGTTTTTTCTAGATGGCGATATGTCTTACTTTCTTCATTGCCCTTGCCGTTCTACAGGCGCGGCATTTTCCTCCCTTTCAAAGCCTGCATCGTCCCAATCTGAAAGTGAAGCGTATGCACGCACGAAACATTAAAACGAGAATCACTTCGATAAGTTTGACTTTATACGCGCCACAATATGTAACTACAATGCAAAGTGCGCACGAATCGACGCAACGCGGCAACCCTGTGACATCGCGTGACTTCTCGCACGCTAGGCGGTAGCTGCGACGGAGACCGGACACCGGCGGCGGCGGCGGCGACGGCGGGAAACCAACAGAAACGGCTATTGGAATGAGCCCATAACAGCTTACGCTGTAAAATGTTGCTTTATCTCTCCCACGTGCCAGAAAGCCTGTTTCTCTCACCTCCTCACAAAGCCTGCGCATGCGCCGTGCGTATATATAGCCGATAACACTCTGCAGCATTTCACGATACATGGCTGGATAAAGTTTGCCGTGATGAACTGGTTCGCAAACCTTGAATTTTTTTCCAAACCGGAACTGAATCAGGACGTAATTGGAGTGCGCTGAACCCGAAACAGAACCCAAGTTGAATTTCTTATTGGATAGACACCCCGGTACCAACAATAAGTTAAGGTGTCTTTGTTACTTCCGAGTTACGCGGTGAGAATAAAAATATAACCCGAACACTTGCACGTCAAACGCGATTTCATTAATTGAATCAAATACTCTGCATGAAACACTATATTCAAGAGTATAGGTCACGGGCTATGGCGATACCTAATGAAAAAATAAAATATTCATAAGTAAGAAATCTATTCCACACGTGCCGTCGTCGTCAGTGTATGCTGAATGTGGAAGGTCCACACTGCGGCGTCTCGTGCAACCTCAGACGATCCCAATCGCTGCACGAGTATCCACAGCAGATACACAAGCGTTGCTGGGCGCAAGCAACGAATACGGAAGGACGGCTATAACAATGCAGCACGGAAGAAATATGAGCGCGCACAGGAATCCTCAGCCAGCTTTGAAAGAACGAGGTCGCCGTCCGGATCAGCCCACGACAGGACTCCTCGTCCAAATTTGTTCAGAAGCTGTCCAAGAGCTAAACGCCTGTCACTGTCCGCTGGCATTTCACTGCTTGTGCAGGCTTCAGCCGCCTCTATTCCCTATTTGATAGTAGAATCTTGAGCTGTACCATCTTCTTTAAATGTAGCAGTTGTGTCAAGGTACGTATGCTTGCTCATATGAAGTAGAGGCATGTCACCGTCTTCAGTAATCAGGCTTCGTTTATTAGCATCCAAGCTTTCTTGAGGCTCCACAGTATCTTTGGTGGGCTGCAAGTGGTTACGATGCTTGGATGCTAGTTCGTCTGCTCAGCCTTACTCGCCGTGGGCTCAGCTAGAGAACTATCTGCAGTGCTTGAGCCCAATCTGTGTTGTTGTCAGCTTCATGGATGTAAGAGAGTTTTCTGGATCCATTTGACTGCGAGAAGGTTTCCAGCTTCTGCGGCTGTATCGATTCTACCCCTGCAGCAATCTCCTGACATGGAAGTCCGGGGACCGTTTGGCAAGTGGGTTTCTTGAGACTCATACAATTACTCAGCCGATTTCCCGATATTATTCCGACGCTTCCGATTACAGGCGAGCATGTGGCGCCGCCAGGCCGACAGTCGCACCGGTAGACAGTCGCACGGTTCGCGTCGAAGAGAAACGGCGAGTGCCGGGCTGTGACCGCGATCGCGTCGCCATAATCTTCTTCAGGATCGCTCTCGGCGACAAAGCCGAGGGAATGTGGTGGAGTCTCGTCTATTGTAGTTTTTGGCATCAGAGGCTGTGCCTTGTGGTCATTGTTGCCCTCTTCTGCCACTGATCCCTTCTGCCTCCTGTACTTCAGAATGGCACGGGCTTTAAGGATGGGAGAATCGTCCTTCCATGTGGGCGTGCAGACCTCCTCGTCGTTATTGTCGAGGCTATCGTTGTTGTCCTGGCACCGCTGGGATGCTTTGCGCAGAACGAAGCTGAGCCAGGACGGACACAACAGATCGTGCCACTGTATTTCGCCTGGTTGTGTGGGAGCACACACGCCGTCTTTCACCACCCCGTCGGCAAATGACTGCGTGACGGTATTGAGCCTGTCGTGTTCATCCTGGTTGGCGTTTTCTGCACATGGCTGCGTAACTGTATTCAAGCTTGCACCTTCGTCCAGCTCTGTGTAGTCTGCCATCTTGCCGAGAAACAGCTCAAGGGTTTGCACAATGAGCGGCGGCGCAACGTCAATTGAGGCGAGGCCATTCTTGCCGAAGCCTCTACAGCTGGTTGTTCGGAGATGATGAAAGCATAGGTAACTGCGTTGGAGCTGCCGCTTGAGTAGACGAAGACCCAGAGCCAGGAGCCGCAGATATTCGTTGAGCTCTCCGAGCTCCTGGGCCAGACGCGCAAACACTGGGATATCGTCGCGCCCAATATCGTCTCCATTGCTCACTTCCGCTACTACTGCGCCGTTCTGGAGGCGCACAAGTGCTGTAGCAACGACCAGCGTGATGCCTGTACAGATAATAAAATAGCAAGAGATCCTGGCATCAGCAGCCGCAAAAGCAGGACCTGCAGGAGTTCTGCAGGAAAGCAGCCGCGCAGAACGCTTATGCGGCGTGTACGATGACCTCGCAGGCTGTTTCGGCGAAAGCGTAGGCGAGCTGCAGAGCAGTATCACGAATACCGGAGCTTTGACGTCCAGCGAAGGGTGACCTTGCGTCGGCGGCGGCGAACGGCAACCAGTGACATCATTTCGGCATCCAAGCGTGACGAAGGTCTGAACAAGCTGCGGTTTTCTTGAAGTGGCTGCGTTCCAAGCCTTGCACTCGGCCGGCTGTACGCACCAACGCGCTTGGCCCCATGATTCTGTATACCCCATGCTGTTCCGTGCGTCAGCACGTTGGTGATGCGCTGGCGCAGTTCGATGTTGCGGCCGAGGAAGGTGCAACTTGGCCTTCCTTATAAGCATGATCAATAGCGGCAGGTGCAGGTTGCTGTCACTAGAAGAGGCCTCGACGAACACAGCGGTAGGGATTCCGGTATATCGCTGTGCTGCTTCAGCAGGCTTTTAATGCACGAACGTACGTCGTTCTTGTTGCCTAGAAAGGTACCATTCAGCCGTCTTCATAAGCCCGATCCAAAGATGCAGTTGATGGTCGTCGTCTCTTGCATTTGCTTCAGTGTTCGTGGCGAAATGGTTTCTTGTGGTTAGTTGTGGCTACGTAAGCTGGTCGGTGATGCGCTGAAGGTGTCTTTGCCGGCGAGAACGCCGAGAGAGCTTCGTGTTTTTCTAGTCCGACTGTGGAGAACGGCGATTCAGTGAACGAGCTGCGATTCTACGAGCACACGCGGCACCACTTCTTTCTCATCGCGCGTGATTTCATGCGGCACGATTCAGAAAATATACCATATTTACAGCCACTCTAGAACAGCCATACGCAACTTTACCAACGGATATGTGACACGGATAGCAACAAAATTACTAGAGAAGGTCAACAGTGAGAGGATGGAAATCCGCTGGTTTCCTGCTCATCTGGGGGTAGTGGACGGAGCTCGGAGAAACCTCAATGAGGTGGCAAATGAAGCAGCACGAGGACTTTCTAGCCGTGCTCTTCAAGACCGAGCAACTTACACTTCACCCGGGGAACACAAGGATTGATTATTAACATATAACGAAATCACGAAGCATTATTATTTAAGTAGAAGGGAGTACCCATTGCCACACGGTAAGCTTTGCAGAGCCCAAACGGTCACATTACGTTTGCTACAGACTGGAACATACCCAAGTCCATATTTTATTAACAGGATCTATCCTGAGAGGGAAACTCAAATCAACTGTAATAAGTGCAATGGCATCATTACTCTTGACCACATGCTTTGGCAGTGCCCCGCGGTCTTCACAGACTGTGACAAGGAAGAAGAATGGTGGCGGCAAATGCTACACAGCGAATCACTCTCTGACCAATTACGGGCAGTCCAGAAGGCCCGCGATGTGGCTGAAGGGCTCGGCCTGACAGTCCCAACGTGGGAGCGGCCCGCGTCAACCTATGGTTGACCTTCAGGACCAAATAAAGTTCTTCATACCATACCATACCACTGCAAGTAAATTCGCTCAATCACCATTGGCAGCATCTGATTTTTCGCATCTCAATTTTCCTTGCAACTAAAAATGATCCTCTGTGAAAATTTGCGCAACGATTACAAGACTACGATGCCGAGTCCACCCACTGAACTTTTACCTCCACAGGTCTGGTCTGGCTATATAACCATAGTGCCCTTTATGCAATGACAGTGAACATCTCTGACACTTCTTTTTGAAATCCCGCTCTTTCTTTTTTCAGTGGAAAATATTTTTAGAAAAACCCTTGCGAAAGCTTGGCTTGAATTTTAATGTTCTCGTAATTCTTTCCTTCGGGGCTACCGCACTAGGTAACAACCACAGGAACGTTTGTGAATCCCTGCGCATCTTTCTGCCTGAGACAAAAAGAACTGCATGGTAGAATTGTTCATATTAATTATGCTCACAAAATTCTTTATGTAATACTTAGATAGTTTATTATTCATATCCGTATTAGTAGACACTTTAAATCCTATCTGTATGATAGTCGTTTCATTTCACCCTAATTTATGCAGAACACAATTTGATAACAGCTCCTCCACCACGCGATTCAATGCCGATCCCCCAGAGTGGGTTGCGCCATTTCACTAGGGAGCAAGAAAAAGATTTGCATGGTGTCTTGAAGAAGTATTTTGCTTTCTTGATTTTGTACTGGTTGTTTCGCGTGTGATAACAGTTTTGTGGCTGCATCTATGGAAAAAAAAAACACACACACAAGTTAACAAACTTAACGATCATGTGGTATGTCTGAAGAGAACCTTCACGCATGATGTGGTGACATCCATGAGACCGTCATAAGTCAGCGCCGTGTTATTGAAGCTGACGCCACAATAAGAGTATACGAAGAAATTGCTACGGTTTTTTCATGCGATTGGTTTTCACGTCATGGTGACTTCTTTCAGCAAATCAGACCGCGTAAACAAGCAGCGGGTAGGATAGGTATTCGCTAGCTAGCTAGCTGTCCCTGTTAGAGCTCCATCATTTGTGCCTATCTGTAAGTTCTCTCTTTGCCGCGTGAGCAGTTGAGGGCAGTAGGAATTTGTGGCAAACCGCGTAGATATTGTTTTGGTATGGTCGGTTCAAGCATCTGTGATTACCTGCTGTCATAGTCCTTTTTGTTTTCCTTTTTGCCGGTGATTATTTTCCTCCTGATTATCGCTTTTATCTGTATATCTCTGACGGCAATTCACGCTTACTAGACTAAGTGCGATATTATTTTACTATTCTCGCGCATTCTATAGCGAAGCAGTCTCGTCTGATCAGTTGCCAGAAAGTCGCGAATATTGTTGCACACATTGAATGTACTACCCGCCATTGTTGCTTAGTGGCTTCGTCGTTATGCTACTGAGCACGAGGTCGCGGGATGAAATCACGGCCGCGGTGGCGGCCGCATTTCTGCGCAGGTCAAATGCGAAAGCGTCCGTGTACTGTGCATAGGGAGCACGGTAAAGAACGCCAAGTGGTCCAACTTAGTCCGGAGTCCCCCATTAGGGCGTGCCTGACATTCAGATCATGATTTTGGCAGGTAAATTCCCAGAATTAAAGAAAAATGCATGCGAACGCCAGCGCTTATTCTGGAATGTACAGTGACCGATGCATTCGTGATCTTCACGAAACGGACGCCGCACTCTATCCGATACGCGCAAGCGAATTCCGAAACCACAGCGTCTGCTGCTTAGATCGGTTGCTTGCCGATCCCTCTTTTGATGTCGTCAGAGTTGCTGTTCAAAAACAAATTTCGAGAGTATTGTTGCGTGCCGTTCTGCACACCCACAAGATGGAAGAGTCGTGAGGAATCATTCTATCGTTTCCCTAATGACAGTGAAGCAAAGTGCAAACAGCTATGGGCCCAGAAACTGTGGATGGGCAACTCCATATTGCGGCTGTCACGGTTGTATGCGTGTGGCAATTTTCCGACAGATGATTCTTTTTTTTTTCTTGCCAGTAAGGGTACCTACAAGATTTCGTGCTTTTCATCGAGGGTGAAGAGCTTTAGGTAAAATGATGTGCAGCTAAGGCTCCTAATTACTTTGCTCCCTGCGGTCGCCTACGTTGCTCCGGTTATAAATATGCAACCATTTTGCCTTTCCACGTGAAGCACAAGTAGACACAGCTGTCGCTACTTTGGAATGACTGGTGACCTTTACTGGGATCAGCCATGGTATTCAGCATTAATCTCGCTCCGCGATTGCCGAGAACGGGAGTTGTGGAAAATCTTTAAGCAATAACAGATTTTAGATTATACGAACGTAGTACCATGAGTGTATAACACAATTCTTTTACAACATATTTCAGTAGGTTTTCCAAGTTCTTGGTCACATTGTCCGCAAACATCGCCAACCGGATGTGTCGTGCGGACGATCGTATAGCCAGCATGGCGTGGTACGGGCGCCTCGGACGAAGTGCACAATACACAGGCGACTAATTTGAGCTTTCAAAATGATTTCGCGGTTATTTCTAGCAGACAACAGGATCACGCTGCAGAATTACTTTGGTTCACAGGTAGTTGCGTCAATTCTGCGTTTTACGTAGAACCAAGTGTGTTAATTTGCGGACAGCTTGTACACGATAAGGTACCTGGGCAGCGGCGTTCAATTTGAACCAGCAATATCTTCGTGTTGTTCCGATCAGCGTGTAACATGTGAGGAATGCCGCGTTTATATGGTACTGCTCTGGCATTTCCAGCGCCGGGTAGGTGGCTTACACTTAGTAGTCTCGCGGATCGAGCCTGTTTTTATTGCACCATCCCCGGACCCCCTCAGCTCGGCATGCGAGAAAGCGACCGAGGAGACATGCGAAACTGGTGTGAAGCCAAGGAAATCTGCGCTTGTAGGCGAATATTGATATAAATAAGGTAAGTTAGGTAGAGCTGATTGTTTCATTGCGTTGTTATGTAGAGAATAAAGTCAGTTATCGACATATTGATAGGACCAGTGCACAGGTAGGTACATGTGGCTATAGAAGCTGATTTGTCGACTTCTCTATTATTTCTTTGGCTGCTGAATGAGAAACACTATTACACATACCGAACACGTCGCAATCACGACATGTCTTGGCCAATTAGCTGGGTTTAGCCTACAGAAGCCATTTCGAACCAGCGACCATGAAAAGGGGCTGGAGCAATCAGTTGAAACGTTTGCGACGCTATTTGCAACCGCATCGAAGGTGCTACGATTTCTTGACGAACTGGACTGCACCGTTGGCCCCGTCTGCGTTTCACAGTCACAGCGGCACCGCGCGCGACAAGAAGACCACGTAGGACGCATTAAGCCGTTCTATGGGCCCTAAGGAAATTCAGAATCGTAGTTCTTATTTCTCACATGCCTTGTTGTTTAATGTTTGCGTTTACTTGCTTCTTTTACATGTTTGGCGGTCATGGGGCGCTATAAAGCAAGGTATTCCACTCTGATTTTTATTTCAATCTATGCACTTCAAATTGATGCAACCGCTGATACAAGCACAGGTAGTGACCCGCAAAGTTGTTTCAACAGCCTCACCACTTTCTATGCATCTATCCGGGACAAACATTCAATGTGTACCTGGCTCTATGTCTCTACGTCTATTCCTAGATGTCACAAGACGTTGGCGCGATGCGGGTCGACTGCTGTCACAAAATAACTTTGGTGGGTTGATCAAACGAAAACGTGAGGGGCAACTAAAATGAAAAAATAAATAAAGATAAAGTAAATATAAATTACCCGCGCAGAAAATTAGGACTATTTCACTGATGGCGATAACGACGGCATGCGAATCGCGTCATTACGATAGCGGCGGTACCATGAGAACACCCCAACAAGGACACGACTATTGGTACTACGACAACAATGATGACGTCGTACACCGACGGCAGCAGGATGGCTTTCTTTGACCTCGAAATCTCATCTCCGTTCCAGACAAGTGCTGTTTTCTGACAACTTCTTCCTCTGCCAAGAATTGTATGAGAATTATGGACAAGGTGATGCCTGCAAGAGACGCCAGAAAATTCGCACAAAATACTCTCAGCAGCATTCGTCGATCAAAAACTTGAATACCTGTATTATTACGAAGTGTAAATGGCCTGTAGAAATTTAATGACCCCTGCTTAGTGGTGTTCGTTTTCAGTGCGGAGTCTTCGTGCGATTTCTAAGTCAAATTAGAACTATATTTTGTCCGCGATGTATACTTATTTTACTCGATTTTGATTACCGTTTCCCCCTTTCTTTTACGGCTTCAGTGACGCGTGGAAGTTTGATCGTGTCATATGCTGTAAACCTTGACAAGAAAAGCAATAAGCTATAGGAGATTATCAGATAAATATTACCCCCAAAAGACTACAGACCTGTGCAACGTTGCAGAATCACAGCCCAGTTTACAGCAAACTGTTTCTTTCGAACTATAAAAACAGGTTAAGAACTGTATTAGTAAACCTCTCATTTTAAGAGGTTGTCTGCGAATACATTTAAGTAGGAGTAAACCTCCTACTTTAAAACATTCATGCTAAATTCTGGAGCTAGTAAATGCTTGTCACAAAGTTCACTTAGGGCAGTTAGTAACAGCGCCGATTTTTGCCTTTACAAACCAAAGCACGTGGTGCATACCACTAGCACAGCTGTAAATGCAGCAGCATTTACATAGATAGTAATTGCACCGGCATATCGTGGGATTTGCTACCGAACTATGTTTGTGGAGATATTTGTGTTTACAAGCGGCGCTTGTATTGCCTAGAAAAAATCAGCTCGCGGTTCTTCTAAAAGTGTTTATTAGAAACATGAATAGGAAAAAAAAAAGAGAGAACGCAGGAAACAAAGATGGTATTGTCACACAGTTTAGTAATATTTATAACACCATAAAATAAGGGCCCATAGGTTCACCACAAAAACATCAGGTGGCGTGTAATAAAGACTGCACTGCCGACTACAGACTGAAAGAACCCCGAATACAAGAAAAATTCCGGTGCGACTAGCCGCTCGAAGTATTGTATTCACGGGTTTTTTTCACGTTAGTAAAAACAATTTTATGTGGCATGTATTAAGCAACAGAAAGCTGTGTCGGGAGTTTTTCATGCAGCTGTACAATTTTCTCATTGACACTTTTCATCTAACTATAATATTTGAGAAGTTGATTAAATTATTAGGACTGATTATGTAACTAGATCGAATGCAAAATATTAAGCTGAGTATCTACAAGCGACGGCAAACAACATTACCTTGGGTCTGTCCTACCACGTTGCATTTGCATATTTTTAAATCTTGGTGCATGATAGTTGTGGCACACTGTAGTCTCATTATGGTAGACACTCTTGAGGCCTGTTTCCTAAGCACACGCACATATTTTCCCATATAAATATTATGATAATGATGTGGATGATCATCATGGTCCTTCAAAATATGACATGTGCCCACAAGGCGGCAGAGCCAAGAATAGAGTGATTGCAAGCAAGGATAATTTCAGTATCGAATGATGAACTAGCAAAACCAAGAACTTGGTTCGAAGAACTTCTGTGTAATTTAGAATTCAGATGAGATGGCTTATTGATTGCATTTCTAATAGTCACTTTCTTCTTTTTCATCATTTAGTATTATTCTTATTGGCATGGAGATATTCCTAAACAGCTTGGAAATATTCTCTTCGTTGCTCGAAAGTGCTCGTGCGGTGCTTGCGCGCATCGCGAAACACGAAAACCGTGTCAACCATAAGTAAAGGTGCCGTCGTTACCTCGGCTAACGCGGTCAGCATACAAAGAGGACCCCAAGATAGCGTGTCAAAACATACTTCTTTAATAATATCAAATGCACCCAATCTAGCACAATATTAAATATCTTAGGCAGCGAGTGCACTAACATACAAAGGTCATCGTGAATAATTGCCAATAAATTGAGAAAATGTTTATGACCGAGAAGTCTAGGTCCGCCCGTCCCGTCGTCGTCAATGTATGCGGGACGTTGAAGGTCTTCGCTCCGTCGTCTATTCCAACCGCGGGCTATTCACGTCACTGCACGAGCGCGCATGGAAGCAAACCCAAACAGCGGTGGGCTCACGTAACGACGATGGTAAGACTGCAACGCCGAGGCAGGGCGGAAGATAGTACTAGAGTTTGGAAGGATCACCAGCCAGATCCAGGACAAAGAGACCGTCGTTCGCTCCGGCCTGCATCTGGATCAATTCAGACTCAGCATCATTCTCCCCACCGGAAAGTACTAGTATCGTGTCACAAGTGGGTTTCTTGAGACTCATACCCTTAATGGGTGGCTTGACCGAAGTTTTTCCGATGCTTACGACAACACTGCCAGATGTCACGCAGTCTTCGTGGACAGTCACACCGTTCATATTGCGAAGGGACGGCGAGTGCGGGGCTGTGACAATGCTGGAGTCGCCATCATCTTCTTCAGGATCAGTCTCGTGAAAAAAGCCGGATAAAGGTGGCGGAGTCTTGTCGGTTGTAGTTGTGGGCGATAGCATCAGTATCTTGTCGCTGTCGTTATCCTCTTGCACCACTGAGCCTCTCTCCTTCCTGTACTTCCAGGCATGGAGTTTCAGGGGTGGAGAATCATCCTTCTGGGTCGGTGCACAACACTTCTCATCTTCATCATTGCCGCCGTTGTAGTAGTGGCACGGCTGGGGTTCTTCGCATAGGTCGAAGTTAAGCTCGGGCGGTCCTGAGAGGAGGCGCAGGTGTCTTTCCTCTAGTTGCGTGCGAGTAGACATGGAGCCTTCTCGCTCATCGTCTTCCCCCACTTCGTCATTGAGGGACTGCGTGACTGCGTTAAGCCTGTCGCGTTCATCCTTGTTGACGTCTGCTGCATATGGCAGTATTACTGCACTCATCGTTTCCTCTTCATCCTTCTCTCTGTGTCTTACCATCCTGTCGAGGAAAAGTTCGACGTAGTGCTTAACGAGCGGAAGCGCAAGCTTGACCGCGGCCAAGACCTTATTACCGATACCTCTGCGGTGGTTTGATAGGAGGCAGTGGACGTGAATATAGCTACGTTGTAGCCACTGGTTAAACAGGTCGAGAACCAGGCCCAGTAGTAAACGCTTGCCCAGCTGGCGGCCCTCCTGCGCCAAAAGTGCAATCACTGGGAGTACCCCAGCAGCGTCGCCATTCCCCACTCGCGAAAGCACTACGTCATCCTGTAGGCATGCAACTGAAGCAGCACGGACTAGTGCGGCGCACAAGCAGGTGTTGTCAAAAGTGTGAGGGATCCTTGTGTCAGCAGGAAACGGAAATGGTTGAGGCGTGATGCAGGAAAACAGTCGATCTAGTGGTTTGTTGTGAGATGACCTTCCAGGTGGTCTCGGAGTAAGCAAAAGTGAGCTGTACAGCAGCTCCAGCAAACCGGAAGCCTTCGCGCCCAACGAAGGCTGACCGTGGGCTGGGGGCAGCGAGAGGCAACCAGTCACATCAATGCGGTATAAGGGCGTGGAGAAGTGCACAACAAGCTGCTGGTTGCTCGTAGTCGCTGCGGACGAAGATCTGCACACAGGGAGTTTCGAGGGCTGCAGCACATGACCCGATTGCTTGGTGCTTTGCAATAGCTCCGGAGTGTCCGGCATACTGGTCCGTGCATCAGCACCTTGGTGATGCGCAGACGTCGAACACTGTTGCTGCCGAGGAAGGCGCCGCTTAGCCGTCGCAAGGAGCGGGATCCACAGGTGCAGCATCTGGTCGCCGTCACAGGCAGTGGCCTCGGTGTACGTGGTGAAAAGGATTCGTGAAGCTAATTGCTCTGCGCCAGCCCGTTGGTGATGAGCTGACGAAGGTCGTCTTGGCTGCAGAAAAGACCGAGGCAGTCCTCCTCGATCGCTCTTTCCGGGCAGGTTGGGACCGAGCACCGAAGCCCCGGACTCTCGCGACGTGTCAAGAAAGCTTGTCGCACGTTGTAGTTCTTCGTGCAACTGTGAAGCGGCTTCGGCTACGCCTACACAGGTTGTTATTCGTCGAAGTCCAGGCATTGCGGATCCTCTGCCCATCGCGATACTGACCGCTGCCTGTATTGATCGCGTGGGACTCAGTTCCACTTGAATCAGTGCGACTTGCTTGTCTGAATGGGACGTTGCTGACGCTGGAAGACGGCGACCTAGGCTTCTTTCTCGCTATTTTCTCTGACCGTGCGTGAACTCACGAGGAAACACTTCTTTCTCATTGCGCAGCGCCGCGTGCTCGGCTGTGAATAAGCAAAGGCAATGAAGAGGCTTCGAAAATTGCTTGCTCTTCCTTAAGGGTGTTTGCTTGCTTACTTCCTTAAGGGTGTACTTATTTGCTTAATTGCCTAATTAATTGCTTACTTCCTTAAGGGAGTACTTATTTACACGCGATGATTAAAATGTTTGCAGCTGCATATGCGACTACAAAAAGGACATACACACTAACACCCAAACTAGCTAATGCACAAAATACCATATAGCATCTCTGGTGCGACGCTAGACGCATGTGCTGTATCAAGAATTGCTCGCGGGGCACTGTGCCCATGCGAGGTATTGTGTATAGAGCAATTGCAAGGCCACGG
Organism: Dermacentor albipictus; assembly: GCF_038994185.2. Taxonomy (NCBI): domain Eukaryota; kingdom Metazoa; phylum Arthropoda; class Arachnida; order Ixodida; family Ixodidae; genus Dermacentor; species Dermacentor albipictus. Next base: position 245,942,191 of record NC_091821.1, on the reverse strand, counting down.
TGATTTAGCGATGTTCGCGAGACAATAGTAAACCAGCGCCAAGTTAAAAGAAGTTAATTGATGCTGACACCACAAAAACCGCATAGTTATGAAATGGCCGGACCTCTAGGTGCTTCGTTGTAAATGACATTCCAGCACGTAAGCGTGATTGTGCTTCTTCATCGCACGGCATAACAACATATGGTTTCAGCTGACCGTCGCTTACGGCCAATCCGCTGTATATCATGCGTTGAGACGGTGCACAGAACTGTATTGACATTGGCAGTTTTTGTGGGCCCGTCTCCGAAAATGTGGGAGCAAAGCGCAAAGTGCTTGACTGGAAAACGACGAGCAAGCCAAGTTGACGCACCGCCACGCTCTCTTAAATCCATGGGAATCACGTATGATGGTAAGCTAAACTGGAAAACCCACACTGATGAAGTCCCGTCTAAGGCAACTCGTGCCGTGGGATGATTGCGTAAGATGAGTAACAGGCGATATGGGCTGCGAAAACATACATTAATTATGATATGTAAAATGTATGTCTAACCCATCATGGAATTTGGGTGTCTTGCTTTCCGGCAGCCCAGCTAATAAAATGCAGCCTCTCGCTTTATCACAACAACGGTAAGCTCCGTTCTGTATAATGAAGCGCAAATACTATGTTTAAAAAGTAGATTCAGGATCCTCCCAGTCCAAATGTACCTAAATATGTACGATTCTCTTCACAGAAAATCAACGAATGTTTTCATTAATGACCTAGTTCATTTTTTAATAACCATTGGCCGCGAGTACGCACACCTGAGATTGTATTTGTACAGGCACAGCTGAAATGCATTGAAATTACAAATTCAACGCATTCAAAAAGCAGGCCAATCTAAGGTATGTCTCCAGATAGAATTTGACGATATTTTCTCCTCAAATGCTTAACTAATGCTATACAAATATTTGAATGGCCAATTACTAGATTACCTTTCCCACCTGAGAACAAGCAATATAATAGCCACTGATACTTCACTGTCTGAAAAGTAGGCTGGTGTAGGTATTTTCTATCGTGCTCTCTGTTGATCCTTTTTTATAGGGCTTCCAGATTACACGCCTATTCTCATAGAAGAATTATTAGCTTTTGTTTTAGCACTGTGGGAACTTCCCACTAATTAATCGACAGCTGTTGTAGTTACAGATTCTCTAGCAGTATGTGTGTCGCTTTCCACAGCAATGAATACAGCTGTCTTAAGTATGTTTCAAAATTTAGTTCCTAGAAATTAAAAAAAAATAATTTGCTTTGGTTTCCTGGCCACCGCGGTTTATAGCTAAATGAAATGGCAGATGTATCAACCACAAGCTTTTTAAATCGACCTTTGATTCATGCTTTACCGGATACAGCTTACATCACTGCATCGAGGAACAGAAAACTATCGTAAATTATCGTATCAAGTGAATTATCGCTGATACCATCTGCATACTTTCAGCATCTCAATTTTTGATGGAATAAACACTGGTATCCTTCTCTGCTATTATAAGTTACATACACCAGACTAGGCTGTAGCATTCCGCCATTGAATTTTTATTTACATAGAGCTGGTCTGACGATGTCTCCTCTATGCCACAATTGTTAGGAGATTGAATCAATTGACCACTACTTTTTATCGTGTAGACCATATTCACACCAGAGAAAGATATTTCTCGAAGCTACACTCTTCAAAATTGGATTAGGATTAACTGTACCAGTTTAATTATCATATGGAGCCTCGACACAGGCAATATTCACAGAAACATTTCTTCCGCAGTATTTGATTATTTAACAGAAACAAAACGATTGCCGTGCTAATTATTGTATCTTTATTATAGATATCAAAGCTGCATTCATTTCACCTGGATTGGCTTCTCTAAATTTCTCCTTGAGTGTACCCGCTTTTAACATTCACCGTCTGACTGCTCGCTCGCACACTAGTCTAGTTGTTGCATCATCTGCTTTTTTTTATTTCTTTTGCTTTGCGTTTATTTTCGTTTCGTTTTCGTTTCGTGAATTTCGTTTAGCTACCTCCTGCCGCCCGATTCTTGGCCTATCCCCCTCAGTGGGTGCAAACCATGAAGGAGGTTCAATATCATCATCATCATTATGACCACCGCTGTGTGGATGCAGATCCTCGGGATATGCTGGCATACTCCGCTATATGGGCTCGGTAGCAGAGTCAGAGCATTGTTCTAGTTTCGGTTTACAGAGTAAGCGTCGTATGCATGCACACTGCCGTTCCTCTTGAGCCTAATACCCTATAAGTAAGCTTCCTATTTTAAAACGTTGTCTATGAATGCATTGAAGTAGGAGTGAATTAATCTAGGTCAACTAATCACAGGGAGCCCTGATCTTGAGAATCAAATTCACAGAAGAATAAAAATGGGTTGGATCGCATACGGCAGACATCATGAGCTCCTGACTGGAAGCTTACCGTTGCCATTGAAAAGGAAGGTATAGAATCAGTGCATTTTACCGGTGGTGACATATGAGGCAGAGACTTGGAGACTGACAAAGAAGCTTGAGAACAAGTTAAGGACAGCGCAAAGAGCGATGCAACGAAGAATGCTAGGCATAACTTTAACAGACAGAAAGAGATCGGTTTGGATCAGGGAAAACCGGTTTAGACTACATTCTAATTGACATGAATTGAAAAAAATGCCGCTGGGCAGGTCATGTAATGTGTAGCGTAGACAACCGTTGACCATTAGGGTGACAGAATGGGTGCTAAGAGAAGGGAAGCGCAGTCTAGGACGACAAAAGACTAGGTAGGGTGCTGAAATTAGGAAGTTTGCGTTTGCTAGTTGGAACCGGTTGGCGCAGCGCAGGGGTAATTGGTGATCGCGAGGAGGGGCGTTTGTCCTGCAGTGGAAATAAAATAGGCTGTTGATGATGATCATGATGTGATGATGGTGGTGGTGGTGGTGAAGATGATGATGATGATGATGATGATGATGATGGTGATGATGAAACCTCCTACTTTAAAACATTCATGCTAAATTCGGGAGCTAGTAACTGCTTGTCACAAAGTTCACTTAGGGCAGTTATTAACGGCGCCGACTGTTGCCTTTACAACCCAATTGACTTGGTGCGTATCACTGGCACAGCTGCAAACGCACTAGCATTTACGAACGATAGATAGTAATTGCACCGGTATATCGTGGCATTTGCTACCGAACTATGTTAGCGGAGTCTTTTTTGTTTACAAGCGGCGCTTCTATTGCCAAGAAATAATGCGATGGCGTCTCTTCAAAAATTGTTTATTAGAAACACGCATACAAAACATGAGAGAATGCAGACTCAGAATATCGTATTGTCAATCAGTTTAGTGATATTGATAGCACCATCCAATAAGGGCCCATAGGTTCACGACAGAAACATTAGGTTGCGTGTAATAAAGTCTGCACACTACCGACGAAAAACTGTAAGAACCTCGAATTCCCGCCCGACTGGCCGCTCGAGGTACTGTATTCGCGGGCTTATTTCAAGCTAGTAAAAAAGCACGTATTAAGCAACAGAAAGCTTTGTCGGGAGCTTTTCATGTAGCTCTACAATTTTCTCGTTGACACTTTTCATCTAACTATGATATTTGAGAAGTTGATTAAATAATTAAGACTAACTATGTAATTAGGCGGAATGCAAAAAAATAATCGATGTATCTACAAGCGACAGCAGACAACATTACCTTGGGTCTGTCCAGCTAAGTTGCATTTGCGTATCTTTTTTGTTTTGGTGCATTATAGTTGGCACACGCAGTAGTGTTATTATGGTAGACACTGTTGAGGCCTGTCTCCTAAGAACGCGCACCTATTTTTCCTGATAATGATGATGATAATGATGTGGATGATCATCATGTTCCTTCAAAATATGACATGTGCCTACAAGGGGGCAGAGCCAAGAATAGAGTGATTGCAAGGAAGGATAATTTCAGAAAAGCTATAACTTGGTACGAAGAACTTTTGTGTAATTTAGAATTCAGATGAGATGGCTTATTGATTGCATTTCTAATAGTCACTTTCTTCTTCTTCTTTTATTGGTGTTTTTATTAGCATGGAGATATTCCTAAACAGTTTGGAAATATTCCCTTCGTTGCTCGAAAGTGCTCGTGTGGTGCTTGCGCGCATCGGGAAGCACGAATACAGTGTCAACCATAAGTAAAGCTGTCGTCGTTACTTCGGCTAACGCGGTCAGCATACAAAGAGGACCCCAAGGTTGCGCGTTAAATCCTATTTCTTTAATTAGATGAAATACACCAATTGAAGCACTGTTTTCAAGATCATATGCCGTGAGTGCACTAACATATCAAAGGTCATCGCGAATAATTGCCAATAAATTGCGAAAATGTTTATCACCAAGAAGTAAGGTCCGCCCGTCCCGTCGTCGTCAATGTAAATGCGGGATGTTGCAAGCCTGCATTGGGTCGTCTCTTCCAGCGGCATGCTACTCCGGTCCCTGCACGAGCGAGCACGATGATGCCATGACTACAACGCCGACTACAAGACTACAACAAGGAATAGACTTTCATGGGTGGAGAATCATCCTTCTGGGTCGGTGCACAGAACTCCTCGTCGTCATCGTTGCCGCCGTTGTAGTCGTGGCATGAATGGGGTACTTCGCATAGGTAGAAAAGCTCGGGCAGACCTGACAGGAGGCGCCGGTGCCTTTCCTCCAGTTGCGTGCTACCACACATGGAGGCTTCCATCCCAACAGATTCCTCCACTTCGTTGTTGAGGGACTGCGTGCCTGCATTCAGCCTGTCGGGTTCATCCTCGTATACGTCTGCTGCATATGGCTGTGTTACTGCACTTAACGTTGTTTCTTCATCCTGCTTCATGTGTCTTGCCACCCTGCCAAGGAAAAATTCGACGCCTTGCATAACGAGTGCTAGCACAAGTTCGACATCGGCCCGGACCTTATCGCCTAGACCTCTGCGGCGGTTTTCTTGGATGCAGTGGAGGCAAATATAGCTGCGCTTGGGCTGCTGGTTAATCAGGTTGAGACCCAGGGCCAGCAGTAAATGTTCACCCAGCTGGTCGCCCTCCTGCACCAGAAGTGCAATCACCGGCAGGACCCCAACGGGGTCGCCATTCTTCATCTGCGCAGCGCGTACGTCATACTGGAGGCGTGCAATTGAGGCGACACGGACTAGCATGACGCTCCCGGAGCTCTTGTCAAAGACGCAACAGGTCCCGGTGAAAGCAATACGGAAGGCAAATGGACCATGTATGCTGCAGGACTCCAGGCGGGCTGGATACATTGTGAATGACGACTTTCCAGGTGGTCGTGTCGTAAGCTCAGGTGAACGGCGAACCAGTGCCACAAATCCTGGAGTTTCCGCCTTTAGTGCATGTCCACCGTGCGTCGGTGGTGGCGATCGGCAATCAGTCACGAAAATTGGGCATCCGGATGCGGACAAGCACACATGTTTCGGGTGTCTTGAAGTCGTATTCCACGAAGCCCTGCGCGCAGTCATTTGTGAGGGCTGCAGCGCATGTCCCGATTGCTTGGTGCTTTCCAGTCGCTCCAGAGTGTCCAGCATACAGGCCCACGCTCCAGCGCGTACGTGATGCGCTAACCTAGAGCGTTGTTGCTGCCGAGGAAGGAGCCGCTGAGCCGTCGTGAGGAGCAGCATCCGCAGATGCAGCAGCCGGTCGCCATCGCTGGCGCTGGCCTCGACGTAAACAGCAAACCGGATTTCTGGAGCTAGTTGCACTGCATGATCTCGTTGGTGATGCGCTGACGTAGGTATTATTCGCCGAGAACGCCGAGCTAGTCCTCGATGGCTCTTGCTGGGTGGGTTAGAACGCAGCGCCAAAGCTCCAAGCTCTCGCGGCTCACCACGAAGAGGCGTATGTTGTCGTTCCTCGTGCAACTGAGCAGTGGATCCAGCAACGCCAGCACATCTTGCTTTTCGTCGAGGCTCAGGCGCTGCATATCCGCCGGCCATGACGATGCTGACCTCGAGATCCACTTGTATTGATAGCTTGAGACACAAATGCACTTGAATCTGTGAGACTTTCTTGTCCGTCTGGGACGGTTCCGGCCGCTGGAAGATGGCGACCTAGGCTTCGTTTTCTTTGTCTTTTCTGAATGAGCGTCAGCTGCACGGGGACACGCGGAAACACTTCTTCCTCGTGGCGTAGCGCCGCGTGTTCGGCTGTGAAGAACTGAAGAGAACAAAAGGCTTCGAAAATTTCTTACGCTGTTACATGTATTCTATCCTTTGAAGTGGTGCACTTGTTTCTACGAGGCTATTGCAACTTGTATACTCCATACGTTTGAAAAGATGAGAAAACAAAGTAATACCCTTACTAGCTAAAAAATAAATCCGCAGAACCCATCTCACGATGAATGTCGACGTTAACGCCATTATCAAGCAAGCGATATAGCGATAGACCACATCTGTCGTCGAAACGCGTCATCTGTTCGGTGCGTACTGCAATCAGGCTCATCTCTTGTGCTTCTGATTATTATTATTATTATTATTATTATTATTATTATTATTATTATTATTATTATTATTATTATTATTATTATTATTATTATTATTATTGGCATCTCTTTTGAAACAGGGTGCAGACAAATAGACACCTCGCCTTCTTACTTTACTCACACCTTACCACATATATCGCCATCTAGTCTTTTGCCTGTCTGATGTCTATTATTTAAAACCTCTATCCCTATATGGTACCGTTACTTGCAATTGCAATTGCAATTGCAATTGCAATCTCTTGCCAGCTTTTTTCCCACCAGTACTGCTTAAGGTTCTTCCTTAACTCAAAGGGTGACTAGTTAATCTTTCCGTCTTCTTCGAGTGCAAACGCTTCTGGAATTTCGCTGGGTGAATATGTTGGCATTCCAGTAGAGTGTGCTTGGTCACTTCCGTGCTAATTCTGTAGCCCACACATACCGTCTTCCTATGACACATATTTGCTCCGGTATAGTCGTCTCGCCAGCCAGCCAACTCTTATCATGTGTCACTTTGAATTCATTCTGTAGTTCCCCGAGTATATCCTTTTTCTCCCCTCACTTCAACAGCTCTAGCTATATGGCTTGCGTTGCCGCTCTATATATAACTGACGTTACTGTAACTGGCCTGATAACTAACTTTCCCTTATAGATAAGGTAATATATATAAGCTTTCACGCCGCATAATTTGATGTTTTTCTTTTATTATGTCGCTCTTTACACCCAACTCTGTGATTAGCTGTATTGGGATTTCACCTAGTCCTGCTGCCGTATTGCCAGAAATTTTTTTTTAGTAGAAGGTGCATAGGTCAAATTCTGAGCTCTCACGCTTTTTTGTTGCTGGATCGGGTTGAGTCTGGACTGCGCTTTCTTTCTTTCCGAAGTCCTCACTAATAACGTCACCCATGCACCGCAGCGCTCCGTCTCCTTCGAAGATGTTGCCGTCTTCATCGCTTATAGCCGGCTGTGAATTCTGGAAGGTGGACTCACCCTTCGACTATGCTGCGGTATCCAGCGGTGGGCCACCGCGATGTCCTCGCGTAACCACCGAGACACGCAGTGCGCCTGTGTGGGTGAACGCGGAGAAGCGTGCCATGTGTGAGGTTCGGGTCCTGTTTGGCATTGAGGTAACTTAGTACGAAGTGCGTAGTGCCGCCGGGCTCCTCTCTCCCACTAGCACACTCTACTCGCGCTTCGACGACCACGACGGCGACGATGATGATGATGATGAATCATTGCCAACCCCTTTGAAATTAGTCTCTGACAAACAGTCACCTAGCCGGCTCGAGGTAATGGGGCATTGCCGTCTAGCGTTTTGCCCATCTCTCCTTGATCATTTCTGTTTCTTAAGAGCTCTGCATCAATGTTGTGGGGTTACCTATGTCCGTAACGAATCCAGTCCTATTAATCACTTCAATGCTGACCAGTTAGCGCTTCCATGATGTTGATGATGATGATGATGATTTATTTGCATCACCTTTGAAACGGCGCGGGGCCGAATAGTCGCCTAACCTGCTAGAGCTTATCAGGTGTGCCATACATGCTTATTAGTCTAGCACGTTATCTACCCCCATCTCTTTAATGTTTTGTACCTTCCTTAAAACGTCTACATCAGGGTTGCACCACTCAAATAAATGAGGGCTTACAGCAACATCTTTGGGAACCTCAGGGGCCGCACTTCATAGGAAATGTTCCATCCTTGTGGAAAGACGTTCTGTTTGGTGTCGTTCGCCGTCTTCCTTAGCACAGGCAAATCAACGACAGCCGGCTTGCCGTAAACTCGCATCGAACGGCCGGAGTAGAAATAATGCCGTCGGCGTCATACAATCACCGTCGTGTTGCTGCCGTTGTCGGGCTCATCACACACACACAGCTGGTCGTTTCACGCAAACGAGTTGGCCCGCCTGGTAGCAAATTGTGGAGCGCCAAACGATTCTGAATAGCCATAGCTTCAAACTGCTTCGCCGAACATCAATTCTCACAGTGCGGGATACCTGCATATTTTGATTTCTTTTTTTCTTTCTATTGTGGCAGCATTTGACTTGTCTACGTCACATTGGTCTGCCTTTTTTACCCCCATACTCTGATAGCGCGAAAATAGTTAGGCATGTTCAGACCTTTGGGGGATTTGAAAGGCTATGTCCGCCCTGCAGCATGATTTCATTTCATTTCCTTAAAGACTCCATGGCTTAATATTACATAAGGGGTGGGTTATATATATACTGCATATAAGGAGCACCCTCGTGCGACCTCGTGTTTAGAAGCCCAGCACCACAGCCACTAAGCAACCACGGCGGGGCGAGATCGATCTAGTCAAAGCTGACTCAGACGAGCGACGAAAAGTGAGCCGCTATCGTTCGGAATGGCGTATCATTTTCATCGCCTCTCTGAACGGCCGGTGTCGGCAACGCTGGGGCAGAAAAGGAAGAATGTCGTAGCGCCTTCTGGACAGTGCAGGCTGCCTGTACGCAACGCAGACACTTCAACAGGGGCGCATTATATGTGCGAACATAGATAGCAACAGCACCGCCGCCGCCGTGCTGTCTCGACATCGACACGCATGCGCGGCTCGCTCATGGTGTGATAGAAAGCCACCAGATACGCGCAGTCCGTTTCGTTGCAAAAGTGATAAAGACAGTCGGACGCACCATCAGGCTCCGGTGAATAAATTTGTTATGGAAGTTGAAGTTGAATCAAGGTATGCATGCTATGTGAATCGTCTGGCATAACTTCGGCAAGCGCAGTAAATCTGTCCTACGACATTTTTTTTACGATGTAGACAATAAAAGGCTATTCTTCTGCAAAATTTGAGCAAAAACAGAGGAGCAGTAAGTGCGAAATTAGTTTCTTTTTAAATAATATAATTTGCGTGTTGCTGTAAATCATTTCAGCGGATCTTGCTAGGTCATGGCAAGCTAGCTGTCTCTAGTACTGCTACACACTTCGTGAGCACTTTAATGCTCAGGAAGCACAAATTCGTGAGCACATAACTGTTTTAGGACATTCATTGAACACTGTCGCAGGTTCTCGTCCAAAAGAGCCTTGTCGTAGCTGTTAAACGCACGACGCGACTGCTGTCGTCGTACGCAATGCATTCTCGAATGTGCGCCAGCGCCACCGATTTCTCCAGAATGCGTGATGATGGACGTATAAATGGCACCCGTACTTAATCCGGGAATAACATGTCACCTTCGACGACTGACGACCGTGCTTGTCCCTGTCTTGTGATTTAAGTTTCTCGTCCAAATTTCGGCTAATGATGAGTTAGATGATTTTTAACTAGTTGAAGAAAAGAATGCTACGAAGACGCGGAATAAAAGAAGAATATGTACGACGGACAAGCGCTTTGTCCGTCGTACATATTCTTCTTTTAGTCCTCGTCTTCATAGCGCTCTTTTCTTCAAGTATGCAAAACCAACTCGCCCACATCAAGCTTCTGCTTCTTCAGATTTTTAACTAACGCTTTTTTTTGCAGTGTTTGCGCCTTCAACGTCGCTGCAACGTCGCAGTGTTCGGTTTCTTCGTTTTACCATTGTTATTTTACGGTGTTCAGTTTACGTGTGTTTGTGTCAGATAATTTTGCCAAAGAAAAATCGTCGTTCTGCCTTAGCGCCCTTTGCCTCAATCTGGGTCTCTACGTTTATACTTCGAAAGGTCGCCAGACGCTCGCGCGGTTCTCGTCGACCACGGTCACAAAGTAACTTTTGAGGGCTACTCAAACGAAAACGCCTGCTTCTACTAAATAAATGAATAACCAAAAAGAAATAAAGTGCATGGGCGCCCATTCGAGGTCATCACGGACTATCACGCACGCTGTTGACTCTCGTCTTTGAAGAATCCCTGAGGCCGCCTTACCCGCGGGGCAAATCACCTTCAGGACTATGACATCCGCGTCGTCTACCCGAAACGGACGCCAGCATGCCGTCATGCTCTCCTTTGCCCAACGAGATTTTCCGTCTCTTTGCGTTTCAGTCCACCATTTCGTCCGTCGATATTGACGCATCGTTTCCGAGCAGCGCAAGGACCGGTGTATTGCCTCCCTTATAGACTTTCCTGGCGGTTCACCAACAAACCGACAACTCGAAAGCTGCGTCCTTATGCTCACCATTTCGCCAACTATTCACGACGACCTGCTCCGCCGACGTAATTATTCCTTAGACGGCCGCCAGTGGTTATTATTAATACCACGAAGTCTGTGTTCCGAAATCTGCCCATCCTTCGAGGCTGATTCACAGGGTACCCACTCAGTAGCTGTCATACCATACCAATGCCTTCGACAGCGGTACTACTGGCGAGAGATGCACAGCTGCGTTAGAAAGTTTTTTCGCTCTAGCTCGGATTTTAAAGGACGCAAATCTCCACTCGACCAGTCGCCGGGTGGTCTGCAGCCTCTACACCGCCCGGCTCCGCGGTCTGGGCGGCTTGGGCGTGTACGGGCCACATCCACGCAATTTCTGTGCTGAAGAACGCAGAGATTTTCGTCAAAATCTCGGTCCAAGTTAGCTGGGAAACCAAATGTGCGTGTGCCTATATATATATATATATATATATATATATATATATATATATATATATATATATATATATATATATATATATATATATATATATATATATATATATATATATATATATATATATATATATACGCACAATGCGGCAACTAAAATGCCCTCGGAGTTGGGCATTGCGCACACGTTGGCAGCGTCTACGCCTGGCACTCCTACGAGTATGAATGGCACGCACCAATTTCCTCGTTCGTAAATTAGCACTCTCGAGGCCCGGTGCGCGGTTGTATTTGCTGGCACAACAAAGCTGTAGGCGTCGATGTCATGCGGATGTCCCCCGGTCTCGGAGAAACAGAGTAGGGCATTCGCATTCAGATGTAGTCATGCATAGCGTCAAGCGTTTATGCAGCCAGATAACGTGCGCTGAGAAAGCAGATGGCAAATCGGTGGGGCTAATCGGGCTGTGCAAAGCAACGTTACATCATTGTGTAAGGAGGGTATTCGCGGCAAAGCATTTTTGCGTTGTTTTCTCGAGAACGAAATAAACTGTCCACCCGGCGTCGACAGTGACCCGCGGCTTGCACTGCTCTCTACAACAGGGTCCCCGACGTTGCCTGGCTGCAACCGCGCGCGTATCTCTACGAGTCTCTTCTTTAGCAACTATTCGTAGCTTGCGAGGAGGCGCCATAACGCGTTGCGAAGAGGCTAGACAGGTTGCGAGACTACGCGTCGCATCACATCTTCTGATACGTGTCACGAAACGATGCAAGTGGAAACTGGAGGGTCGAAAGCACTCAGTCCGCAGTAGCAGTACCAAGAACGAATTGTCGTGTCTTGCATCCCAAGTACTGGCTATTACCCACGTACTACGGAGGATTGGCCAAGAAGCCGGTGGTTTGAACCATGTTAATTAGTAAAAAAAAAAAAACAAATTTGCGTAGCCTAGCGACGGTCAATTCAATATAATTTGGAAAGGAGAAAATATGCTGCTAAGCATCATAAGATAAAATAATTTAATATATAGAAGCGAAATAACAGGAATAATTATTAGTTTTGCGCTATAGTCACTTCTTCTTGTTCGACATGTTTTTTCTAGATGGCGATATGTCCGACTTTCTTCATTGCCCTTGCCGTTCTACAGGCGCGGCATTTTCCTCCCTTTCAAAGCCTGCATCGTCCCAATCTGAAAGTTAAGCGTATGCACGCACGAAACATTAAAACGAGACTCACTTGGATAAGTTTGACTTTATACGCACCACAATATGTAACTACAATGCAAAGTGCGCAGGAATCGACGCTATGCGGCGACCCTGTGACATCGCGTGACTTCTCGCGTGCTAGGCGATAGCTGCGACGGAGACCGGAAACCGCCGGCGGCGGCGGCGATGGCGGAAAACCAACAGAAACGGCTATTGGAATGAGCCCATAACAGCTTACGCTGTAAAATGTTGCTTTATCTCTCCCACGTGCCAGAAAGCCTATTTCTCTCACCTCCTCACAAAGCCTGCGCATGCGCCGTGCGTATATATAGCCGATAACACTCTGCAGCATATCAAGATACATGGCTGGATAAAGCTTGCCGTGATTAACTGGTTCGCAAACCTTTAATTTCTTTCCAAAGCGGAACTGAATCAGGACGTAATTGGAGTGCGCTGAACCCGAAACAGAACCCAAGTTGAATTTCTTATTGGTTAGACACCCCAGTACCAACAATAAGTTAAGGTGTCGTTGTTACTTCCGAGTTACGCGGTGTGAATAAAAATATAACCCGAACACTTTCACGTCAAACGCGATTTCATCAATTGAATCAAATACTCTGCATGAAGCACTATATTCAAAAGTAAAGGTCAATTGCTAATGAAAAAATAAAATGTTCATAACTAAGAAATCTGTTCCACACGTGCCGTCGTCGTCATTGTATGCGGAATATTGAAGGTCCACATTGCGGCGTCTCGTCCAACCTCAGGCGATCCCAATAGCTGCACTAGTATCCACAGCAGATAGACAAGCGTTGTTGGGCCCATGCAACGAATACGGAAGGACGGCTACGACGGCGCAGCACGGAAGAAATATCGAGCGCGCTCAAAAATCCTCAGCCAGATTTGAAAGAACGAGGTCGTTGTCCGCACCAGCCCCCGACAGGACTCCTCGTCGAAATTGGTTCAGAAGCTGTCCAAGAGCTAAATGCCTGTCACTGTCCGCTGGCATTTCACTGCTTGTGCAGGCTTCAGCCGCCTCTATTCCCTATTTGATAGTATGATCTTGAGCTGGTACCATCTTCCTTAAATGTAGCAGTTGTGTCAAGGTACGTAAGCTTGCTCATATGAAGTAGAGGCATGTCACCGTCTTCAGCAATAAGGCTTCCTTTATTAGCATCCAAGCTTTCTTGCGGCTCCACAGTATCCTTGTTGGGCTGCAAGTGGTTACGATGCTTGGGTGCTAGTTCGTCTGCTCAGCCTTACTCGCCGTGGGCTCAGCTAGAGAACTATCTGCAGTGATTGAGCCCAAATCTGTGTTGTTGTCAGCTTCATGGATGTAAGAGAGTTTCCTGGATCCATTTGACTGCGAGAAGGTTTCCAGCTGCTGCGACTGTATCGATTCTCCCCCTGCAGCAATCTTCTGACTTGGAAGTCCGGGGACCGTTTGGCAAGTGGATTTCTTGAGACTCATGCCCCTACTCAGCCGATTTCCCGATATTATTCCGACGCTTCCAATTACAGGCGAGCATGTCGCGCCGTCAGGCCGACAGTCGCACTGGTAGACAGTCGCACGGTTCACGTCGAAGAGAAACGGCGAGTGCCGGGCTGTGACCGCGATCGTGTCGCCATAATCTTCTTCAGGATTGCTCTCGGCGACAAAGCCGAGGGAACGTGGTGGAGTCTCGTCTATTGTAGTTTTTGGCATCAGAGGCTGTGTCTTGTGGTCATTGTTGCCCTCTTCTGCCTCTGATCCCTTCTGCCTCCTGTACTTCAGAATGGCACGGGCTTTAAGGATGGGACAATCGTCCTTCCATGTGGGCGTGCAGACCTCCTCGTCGTTATTGTCGAGGCTATCGTTGTTGTTCTGGCACGGCTGGGATGCTTTGCGCAGGACGAAGCTGAGCCAGGACGGACACAACAGATCGTGCCGCTGTATTTCGCCCAGTTGCGTGGGAGCACACACGCAGTCTTCCTTCACGCCGTTTTTCTCCACCCCGTCGGCAAATGACTGCGTGACGGTATTCAGCCTGTCGTGTTCATCCTGGTTGGCGTTTTCTGCACATGGCTGCGTTACTGTATTCAAGCTTGCACCTTCGTCCAGCTCTGTGTATTCTGCCATCTTGCCGAGAAAAAGCTCAAGGGTTTGCACACTGAGCGGCGGCGCAACGTCAATTGCGGCGAGGCCATTCTTGCCGAAGCCTCTAAAGCTGGTTGTTCGGAGATGAAGAAAGCATAGGTAACTGCGTCGGAGCTGCTGCTTGAGTAGACGGAGACCCAGAGCCAGGAGCCGCAGATTTTTGTTGAGCTCTCCGAGCTCCTGGGCCAGACGCGCAACCACTGGGATATCGTCGCGCCCAATATCGTCGCCATTGCACACTTCCGCGACCACTACGCCGTTCTGGAGGCGCACAAGTGCTGTAGCAACGACCAGCGTGATGCCCGTACAGATAACAAAATAGCAAGAGATCCTGGCATCAGCAGCCGCAAAGGCAGGAACTGCAGGAGTTCTGCAGGAAAGCAGCCGCGCAGAACGCTTATGCGGCGTGTACGATGACCTCGCAGGCCGTTTCGGCGAAAGCGTAGGCGAGCTGCAGAGCAGTATCACGAATACCGGAGCTTTGACGTCCAGCGAAGGGTGACCGTGCGTCGGCGGCGGCGAACGGCAACTAGTGACATCATTTCGGCATGCGGGCGCGAAGAAGGTCTGAATAAGCTGCGGTTTTCTTGAAGTGGCTGCGTTCCAAGCAATGCACTCGGCCGGTTGTACGCACCGACGCGCTGGGTCCCATGATTCCGTATTCCCCATGCTGTTCCGTGCGTCAGCACGTTGGTGATGCGCTGGCGCAGTTCGATGTTGCTGCCGAGGAAGGTGCAACTTGGCCTTCATGATAAGCATGATCAAAAGCGGCAGGTGCAGGTCGCTGTCACTAGAAGAGGCCTCCACGAACACAGCGGTAAGGATTCCGGTATATCGCTGCGCTGCTTCAGCAGGCTTGTTATGCATGAACGTGCGTCGTTCTTGTTGCCTAGAAAGGTGCCATTCAGCCGTCTTCATAAGCCCGATCGAAAGATGCAGTTGATGGTCGTCGTCTCTTGCAGTTGCTTCAGTGTTCGTGGCGAACTGGTTTCTTGTAGTTAGTTGTGGCTACGTAAGCTGGTTGGTGATGCGCTGAAGGTGTCTTCGCCGGCGCGAACGCCGAGAGAGCTTCGTGCTTTTCTAGTCCGACTGTGGAGAACGGCGATTCAGTGAACGAGCTGCAATTCCACGAGCACACGCGGCACCACTTCTTTCTCATCGCGCGTGATTTCATGCGGCACGATTCAGAAAATATACCACTGCAAGTAAATTCGCTCAATCACCATTGGCAGCATCTGATTTTTCGCATCTCAATTTTCCTTGCAACTAAAAATGATCCTCTTGGAAAATTTGCGCAACGATTACAAGACTACGATGCCGAGTCCACCCACTGAACTTTTACCTCCACAGGTCTGGCCTGGCTATATAACCATTGTGCCCTTTATGCAATGAGAGTGAACATCTGCGACACTTCTTTTTGAAATCCCGCGCTTTCTTTTTTCAGTAGAAAGGATTTTTAGAAGAACCCTTCCAAAAGCTTGGCTTGAATTTGACTGTTCTCGTAATTCTTTTCCTCGGGGCTACCGCACTAGGTAACAACCACAGGAACTTTTGTGAAGCCTTGCGCATCTTTCTGCCTGAGGCAAAAAAAAACTGCATGGTAGAATTCTTCATATTCATTATGCTCACAAAATTCTTTATGGAATACTTAGATAATTTATTATTCATACCCGTAACAGTAGACATTTTAAGTTCCATCTGTATGATAGTCATTTTATTTCAGCCTAATTTATGCAGAACACAATTTGATAACAGCTCCTTCACCACCCGATTCATGGCCGATCCCCCAGAGTGGGTTGCGCCATATCACTAGGGAGCAAGAAAAAAATGTTCATGGTGTCTTAAAGAAGTATTTTGCTTTCGTGATTTTGTACTTGTTTTTTCGCGTGTGATAACAGTTTTGTGGCTACATCTAATAAAAAGAAACAAACACACAAGTTAACAAACTTAACGATCATATGGTATGTCTGAAGAGAACCTTCACGCATGATGTGGTGACATCCATGAGGCCGTCATAAGTCAGCGCCATGTTATCGAAGCTGACGCCACAATAAGAGTATATATACGAAGAAATTGCTACGTTTTTTTTTATGCGATTGGTTTTGACGTCATGGCGAGTTCTTTCAGCAAATCAGACCGCGTAAACAAGCACCGGGTAGGATAGGTATTCGCTAGCTAGCTAGCTAGCTGTCGCTGTTAGAGCTCCATCATTTGTGCCCATCTGTAAGTTGTCTCTTTGCCGCGTGAGCAGTTGGGTGCAGTAGGAATTTGTGGCAGATGGCGTAGATTTTGTTTTGGTATGGTCGGTTCAAGCAGCAGTTATTATCTGCTGTCATAGTTCTTTTTGTTTTCCTTTTTGCCGGTGATTATTTTCCTCCTGATTATCGCTGTTATCAGTATATCTCTGAGCGCAATGCACGCCTACTAGACTAAGTGCGATATTTTACTATTCTCGTGTATTCTATAGCGAAGCAGTCTCGTCTGATCAGTTGCCAGAAAGTCGCGAATATTGTTGCACACATCGAATGTACTATGCGCCATTGTTGCTTAGTGGCTTCGTCGTTATGCTACTAAGCACGAGGCCGCGGGATGAAATCACGGCCGCGGTGGCGGCCGCATTTCTACGGAGGTCAAATGCGAAAGCGCCCGTGTACCGTGCATTACGAGCACGGTAAAGAACCCCAAGTGGTCCAACTTAGTCCGGAGTCCCCCATTAGGGCGTGCCTCAAATTCAGATCATGACTTTGGCAGGTAAATCCCCAGAATTAAAGAAAAATGCATGCGAACGCCAGCGCTTATTCTGGAATGTACAGTGACCGATGCATTCGTGGTCTTCACGAAACGGACGCCGCACTCTATCCGATAGCTCCAGCGAATTCCTAAACCACAGCGTCTGCTGCGTAGATCGGTTGCTTGCCAAGCCCTCTTTTGATGTCGCCAGAGTCGCAGTTGAAACACAAATTTCGAGAGCATGGTTGCGTGCCGTTCTGCACACCCCGAAGATGGAAGAGTCGTGAGCAATCATTCTATCGTTTCCCTAATGACAGTGAAGCAAAGTGCAAGCAGCTATGGGCCCAGAAACTGTGGATGGGCAAGTCCATAGCGGCTGTCGCGGTTGTATGCGTTTGGAGATTTCCCGACAAATGATTATTTTCTTTTTTTGGTCAGTAAGAGAGCCTACAAGATTTCCTGCTTCTCATCGAGGGCGAAGAGCTTTAGGTAAAATGATGTGCAGCTAAGGCTCCTAATTACTTTGCTCCCTGCAATCGCCTGCGTTGCTCCAGTTATAAATATGCAACCATTTTGCCTTTCCACGTGAAGCACAAGTAGACACACCTGTCGCTACTTTGGAATGTTTAGTGACCTTTACTGGGATCAGCCGTGATAGTCAGCATTAATCTCGCTCTGCGATTACCGAGAACGGGAGTTGTGGAAAATCTTTAGGCAATAACGTTTTTTAGATGATACAAAAGTAGTACCATGAGTTTATAACACACTTAACACACAGACAACAGGATCACGCTGCAGAATTACTTTGGTTCACAGATAGTTGCGTCAATTCTGCGTTTTACGTAGAACCAATTGTGTTCATTTGCGGACAGATGATGTACGATAAGGTACCTGGGCAGCGGCGTTCAATTTGAACCAGCAATATCTTCGTGTTGTTCTGATCAGTGTGTAACATATGAGGAATGCCGCGTTTATATGGTACAGCTCTGGCATTTCCAGCACCGGGTAGGTCGCTTGAACTTAATAGTCTCCCGGATCGAGCCTGTTTTTATTGCACCATCACCGGACCCACTCGACTCTGCATGCGAGAAACCGACCGAGGAGACGCGCGAAACTGGTGTGAAGCCAAGGAAATCTGCGCTTGTAGGCGAATATTTATTGAAATAAGGTAAGTTGGAAGAGGTGATTGTTTCATTGCGTTGTTATATACAGAGTAAAGTCAGTTATCAACATATTGATAGGACCAGTGCACAGATAGGTATATGTGGCTACATAAGCTGATTTGTAGACCTCTAGACTATTCGTTGGCTGCTGAATGAGAAACACTATCACATACACCAAACACGTCACAATAACTACATGTCTTAACCAATTAGCTGGGTTAAGGCTACAGAAGCAATTCCCAACCAGCGACCATGAAAAGGGCCTGGAGCAATTGCTTAAAACGTTTCCGACGCTATTTTCGACCGCATAGAAGGTGCTACGATTTCTTGACGAACTATACTGCACCGTCGGCCCCCGTCTTCGTTTCACAGTCACAGCGGCACCGCGCGCGACAAGAAGACCACGTAGGACGCTTTAAACCGTTCTATGGGCCCTAAGAAAATTCAGAATTTTATACAGTTCATATTTCTGACATGCCTTGTTGTTGAATTTTTTCGTGTACTTGCTTCCTTTACATGTTTGGCGGTGACGGGGCGCTATAAAGCAAGGTAGTCAACTCTGATTTTGATTTCAATCAATGGACTTCACATTTATGTAACCGCCGATACAAGCACAGGTAGTGAGTGACCCGCAAAGTTGTTGCAACAGCCTCACCACTTTCTATGCATCTATCCGGGACAAACATTCAATGTGTACCTGGCTCTATGTCTCTACGTCTTCTCCTAGATGTCACTAGACGTTGGCACGATGCGGGTCGACTGCTGTCCGAAACTAACTTTGGAGGGTTACTCAAACGAAAGCACCTGGGGCTACTAAACATGAAAATAAAAATAAAAATAAAGAAAGTATAAATTAACCGCGCGAGAAACGACGACTATTTCACTGACGGCGATAACCACGGCAGGCCAATCGCGTCATTACGATAGCGGCGGTACCATGACAAATCCCCAACAAGGACACGACTATTGATTCTACGACAACAATGATGACGTCGTACACCGACGGCAGCAGGATGGCTTTGTTTGACCTCGAAATCTCATCTCCGTTCCAGACAAGCGCTGTGTTCTGACGACTTTTTCCTCTGCCAAGAATTGTATCAGAATAATGGACAAGTTGATGCCTGCTAGAGACGCCAGTAAATTCGCACAAAATACTCTCAGCAGCATTCGTCGATCAAAAACTTGACTACCTGTATTATTACGAAGTGTAAATGGCCTGTAGAAATTTAATGACCCCTCTTAGTGGTGTTCGTTTTCAGTGCGGAGTCTTCGGGCGATTTCTAAGTCAAATTTGAATCTATATTTTGTCCCCGATGTGTACTTATTTTACTCGATTTTGATTACCATTTCTCCCATTCTTTTACAGCTTCACTCATGCGTGTAAGTTTGATCGTGTCATATGGTGTAAACCTTGACAAGAAAAGCAATAAGCTATAGGAGATTATCAGATAAATATTACCCCAAAAAGACTACAGACCTGTGCAACGTTGCAGAATCACAGCCCAGTTTACAGCAAACTGTTTCTTTCGAGCTATAAAAACAGGTTTAACTGTATTAGTAAACCTCTCATTTTAAGACGTTGTCTGCGAATACATTTAAGTAGGAGTAAAACTCCTACTTTAAAACATTCATGCTAAATTCTGGAGCTAGTAAATGCTTGTCACAAAGTTCACTTAGGGCAGTTAGTAACAGCGCCGATTTTTGCCTTTACAACCCAAAGCACGTGGTGCATACCACTAGCACAGCTGTAAATGCAGTAGCATTTGCGAACGATCGATAGTAATTGCACCGGCATATCGTGGGATTTGCTACCGAACTATGTTTGTGGAAATATTTGTGTTTACAAGCGGCGCTTGTATTGCCTAGAAAAAATCAGCTCGCGTCTCTTCTAAAAGTGTTTATAGAAACATGTATAGGAAAAAAAAAACAGAGAACGCAGGAAACAAAGATCGTATTGTCACACAGTTTAGTAATATTGATAACGCCATCAAATAAGGGCCCATAGGTTCACCACAAAAACATCAGGTGGCGTGTAATAAAGACTGCACTGCGGACTACAGACTGAAAGAACCCCGAATACAAGAAAAATTCCCGTGCGACTAGCCGCTCGAAGTATTGTATTCGCCGTTTTTTTTTCACGTTAGTAAAAACAATTTTATGTTTCACGTATTAGGCAACAGAAAGCTGTGTCGGGAGTTTTTCATGCAGCTGTACAATTTTCTCATTGACACTTTTAGTCTAACTATATTATTTGAGAAGTTGATTAAATTATTAGGACTGATTATGTAATTAGATGGAACGCAAAATATTAAGCTGAGTATCTACAAGCGACGGCAAACAACATTACCTTGGGTCTGTCCTACCACGTTGAATTTGCATATTTTTAAATCTTGGTGCATGATAGTTGTGGCACAAAGTAGTCTCATCATGGTAGACACTCTTGAGGCCTGTTTCCTAAGCACACGCACCTATTTTCCCATATAAATATTATGATAATGATGTGGATGATCATCATGGTCCTTCAAAATATGACATGTGCCCACAAGGGGGCAGAGCCAAAAATAGAGTGATTGCAAGCAAGGATAATTTCAGTATCGAATGATGAGCTAGAAAAGCTAGAACTTGGTTCGAAGAACTTCTGTGTAATTTAGAATTCAGATGAGATGGCTTATTCATTTCATTTCTGATAGTCACTTTCTTCTTCTTCATCATTTAGTATTATTTTTATTGGCTTGGAGATATTCCTAAACAGCTTGGAAATATTCTCTTCGTTGCGCGAAAGTGCTCGTGCGGTGCTTGCGCGCATCGCTAAACACGAAAACCGTGTCAACCTTAAGTAAAGGTGCCGTCGTTACCTCGGCTAACGCGGTCAGCATACAAAGACAACCCCAAGATAGCGTGTCAAAAGATACTTCTTTAATAATATCAAATGCACCCAATCTAGCACAATATTAAATATCTTACGCAGCGAGTGCACTGACATACAAAGATCATCTTGAATAATTGCCAATAAATTGAGAAAATGTTTATGACCGAGAAGTCTGGTCCGCCCGTCCCGTCGTCGTCAATGTATGCGGGACGTTGCAGATCTTCGCTCCGTCGTCTATTCCAACCGCGGGCTATTCACGTCACTGCACGAGCGTGCATGGAAGCAAACCAAAACAGCGGTGGGCTCACGTAACGACGATGGTAAGACTGCAACGCCGAGGCAGGGTGGAAGATAGTACCAGAGTATGGAAGGATCACCAGCCAGATTCAGGACAAAGATACTGTCGTTCGCTCCGGCCTGCATCTGGATCAATTCGGACTCAGAATCATTCTCCCCACCGGAAAGTACTAGTATCGTGTCACAAGTGGGTTTCTTGAGACTCATACCCTTAATCGGTGGCGTGCCCGAAGTTTTTCCGATGCTTACGACAACACTGCCAGATGTCACGCAGTCTTCGTAGACAGTCACACCGTTCATATGGCGAAGGGACGGCGAGTGCGGGGCTGTGACAATGCTGGAGTCGCCATCATCTTCTTCAGGATCAGTCTCGTGAAAAAAGCCGGATAAAGGTGGCGGAGTCTTGTCGGTTGTAGTTGTGGGCGATAGCGTCAGTATCTTGTCGCTGTCGTTATCCTCTTGCACCACTGAACCTCTCTCCTTCCTGTACTTCCAGGCATGGAGTTTCAGGGGTGGAGAATCATCCTTCTGGGTCGGTGCACAACACTCATCTTCATCATTGCCGCTGTTGTAGTAGTGGCACGGCTGGGGTACTTCGCATAGGTCGAAGTTAAGCTCGGGCGGTCCTGAATGGAGGCGCAGGTGTCTTTTCTCTAGTTGCGTGCGAGTAGACATGGAGCCTTCTCGCTCATCGTCTTCCCCCACTTCGTCATTGAGGGACTGCGTGACTGCGTTAAGCCTGTCGCGTTCACCCTTGTTGACGTCTGCTGCATATGGCAGTATTACTGCACTCATCGTTTCCTCTTCATCCCTCTCTTTGTGTCTTCCCATCCTGTCGAGGAAAAGTTCGACGTAGTGCTTAACGAGCGGAAGCGCAAGCTTGACCGCGGCCAAGACCTTATTACCGATACCTCTGCGGTGGTTTGATAGGAGGCAGTGGAAGCGAATATAGCTACGTTGTAGCCACTGGTTAAACAGGTCGAGAACCAGGCCCAGCAGTAAATGCTCGCCCAGCTGGCGGCCCTCCTGCGCCAAAAGTGCAATCACTGGAGGTACCCCTGCAGCGTCGCCATTCCCCACTCGCGAAAGCACTACGTCATCCTGTAGGCATGCAACTGAAGCAGCACGGACTAGTGCGGCGCACAAGCAGGTGTTGTCAAAAGTGTGAGGGATCCTTGTGTCAGCAGGAAACGGAAATGGTTGAGGCGTGATGCAGGAAAAGAGTCGATCTAGTGGTTTGTTGTGAGATGACCTTCCAGGTGGTCTCGGAGTAAGCAAAAGTGAGCTGCACAGCAGCTCCAGCAAACCGGAATCCTTCGCGCCCAACGAAGGGTGACCGTGTGCTCGGGGCAGCGAGAGGCAACCAGTCACATCAATGCGGCATAAGGGCGTGGAGAAGTGCACAGCAAGCTGCTGGTTGCTCGTAGTCGCTGCGGACGAAGATCTGCACACAGGCAGTGTTGAGGGCTGCAGCACATGACCCGATTGCTTGGTGATTTCCAATAGCTCCGGAGTGTCCAGCATACTGGTTTGTGCATCAGCACCTTGGTGATGCACAGACGTCGAACATTGTTGCTGCCGAGGAAGGCGCTGCTCAGCCGTCGCAAGGAGCAGGATCCACAGGTGCAGCATCTGGTCGCCGTCACAGGCAGTGGCCTCGGTGTGCGTGGCGAAGAGGATTCCTGAAGCTAATTTCTCTGCGCGAGCCCGTTGGTGATGAGCTGAAGTAGGTCGTCTTCGCTGCCGAGAAGGGCGAGGCAGTCCTCCTCGATCGCTCTTTCCGGCTGGGTTGGGACCGAGCACCGAAGCCCCGGACTCTCGCGGCGTGTCAAGAAAGCTCGTCGAACGTAGTAGTTCGTGCAACTGCGAAGCGGCTTCGGCTACGCCCACACATGTTGTTATTCGTCGAAGTTCAAGCATTGCGGATCCTCTGGGCATCGCGATACTGACCTCTGCCTGTATTGATCGCGTGGGACCCAGTTCCACTTGAATCAGTGCGACTTGCTTGTCTGACTAGGACGTTGCTGACGCTGGAACATGGTGGCCTAGGCTTCTTTCTCGCTATCTTCTCTGACCGTGCGTGAACTCACGAGGAAACACTTCTTTCTCATTGCGCAGCGCCGCGTGCTCGGCTGTGAATAAGTAAAGGCAATGAAGAGGCTTCGAAAAATGCTTGCTCGGTTATGCGTATGTTATCCTTCCTTAAGGGTGTACTCATTTCCACGCGATGATTAAAATGTTTGCAGCTGCGTGCGACTACAAAAAAAAACATAAACACTAACACCCGAACTAGCTAATGAACAAAATACCATATGTCATCTCTGGTGCGACGCTAGACCCATGTGCTGCATGAAGAATTGCTAACGGAGCACTGTGCCCATGCGAGATATTGTGTATAGAGGAATTGCAAAGGCACGGTGATGTAGCGATGTTAGCGAGGCAATAGTAAACCAGCGCCAAGTTAAAAGAAGGTAATTGATGCTGACGCCACAAAAACAGCATAGAAATGAAATGGCCGGTTCTCTGGGTGCTTCGTTGCAAATGACATTCCAGCATGTAAGCGGGACTCTGATTCTTCATTGCATGGCATAACAACATATGGTTTTAGCTGACCGTCGTTAACGACCCATCCGCTCTAAATTCACGTGCTGAGACGCTACACAGAACTGTTTTTAATTTGGCAGTTCTTAAGGGCCCGTCTCCGAAACGTGGGAGCGAAGCGCAGAGTGCTTGACTGCAAAACGACGGGAAAACCAAGTTGACGCGCCGCCACGCTCTCTTTAATACATCGGAATCACGCATGATGGGAAGCTAAACTGCAAAACCAACACTGATAATATCGCGTCTAAGGCAACTCGTGCCGTGGGATGATTGCGTAAGATGAGTAACTGACGATATGGGTCGCGAAGACATACATTAATTATGATATATAAAATGTATGTCTCACCCATCATGTACTTTGGGTGTCTTGTTTTCCGGCAGCCCAACTAATAAAATGCCGCCTCTGGTTTTATCATAAAGGGAAGCTCCATTGCGTATAATGAAGCGCGAACACCATGTTTAAAAAGTAGATTCAGGATCCTCACAGTCCAAACGTACTTAAATATGTACGATTCTCTTTAAAGAAAATCAACGAAAGTTTTCATTAAGGGACCTAGTTCACTTCTTAGTAATCATTGGCCGCGAGTACGCACACCTCAGATTGTATTTGTACAGGCACAGCTAAAAGTACTGAATGTACAAATTCAACGTATTCAACCAACCAGGTCAATGTAAGATAAGTCTCCCGATAGAATTTGACGATATTTTCTCCTCAAATGATAAACTAATGCCATACCAATATTTAAATGGCCAATAACTTGTTTAGCTTCCTCACTTGGGAACAATCAATATAATAGCCAGTGATGCTTCACTTTCTCGAGAGAAGGCTGGCGTAGGCATTTTCTCTCGTGCTCTTTGTTGGTCCTTTTCTATAGGGCTTCCAGATTACACGCCTATTTTCATAGAAGAATTATTAGCTATGTTTTAGCACTGCGGGAACTTCCCACTAATTAATCGACAGCTGTCGTAGTTACAGATTCTCTAGCGGTATGTGTGTCACTTTCCGCGGCAACGAATAGAGCTATCTTAAGTATGTTTCAAAATTTAGTCCAGACAAATTTACAAAAAATAATTTCCTGTGCTTTCCTGGCCACCGCGGTTTATACCTAAATGAAATGGTAGATGTATAAGCCAGAACATCTTGAAATGGACCTTTGATTCATGCTTTACCGCATACAGCTTACATCACTGCATCGAGATACAGAAAATTATCGTAAATTATCGCATTAAGTAAATTATCGCTGATACCATCTGCATACTTTCAGCAAAACAATTTTTGCTGGAATAAACAGCGGTATCCTCTTTTTCGGCAATTGAAGGTTTCACATACCAGACTACGCTGTAGCATTCCGCAATTGAATATTTATTTACATAGAGCTGGTCTGACAATGTCCCCTCTATGCCACAATTGAAAGGAAATTGAATCAATAGACCACTACTTTCTATCATGTAGGTGATATCCACACCAGAGAAAGATATTACTCGAAGCTCCAGTCTTCAAATGGTTAACTGTACCAGTATTATTATCATTTAGGGCCTCGACGCTAGGGTATGTTCACAGAAACGTTTCTTCCGCAGTATTTGATTAACTGAAACAAAACGATTGCCCTGCTAATTATTGCATCTTTATTCTAGATATCAAATCTGCATTCATTTCACCTAAATTGGCATCTCTAAATTCTTTAACAACAATAATTTCTACAATAATCTCGTTTTTTTGTATTTCCTTTGCTTTGGGTTCATCCTCTTCAAATAAGAATTTCCTTTAGCTACCTCCTGCCGCCCGATTCTTTGCCTATCCCCCTCAGTGGGTGCAAACCATTAAGTAGGTTCAACATCATCATCATCGCGTCCGCTATGTGGATGCAGATCCTCGGGATGTACTGGCACGTACACCGCTATATGGGCTCGGTAGCGGAGTCAGAGCATTGTTCTTGTTTCGGCTGACAGAGTAAGCATTGTATGCATGCACACTGCCGTTCCTGCTGAGCCTAATACCCTATAAGTTAACTTCCTGTTTCAAAACGTTGGCTATGAATGTATTGAAGTAGGAGTGATCCTAGGTCCACTAATCACAGGGAGCCCTGATCTTGAGAATGAAATTCACAGAAGAATAAAAATGGGTTGGATGATCGCATACGGCAGACATCATGAGCTCCTGACTGGAAGCTTACAATTATCATTGAAAAGGAAGATATAGAATGAGTGCCTTTTACCGGTGCTGACATATGGGGCAGAGACTTGGAGACTGACAAATAAGCTTGAGAACAAGTTAAGGACTGCGCAAAGAGCGATGCAACGAAGAATGCTAGGCATAACTTTAAGAGACAGAAAGAGAGCGGTTTGGATCAGGGAGCAAGTGGGTATACACGACATTCTAATTGACATGAATAGTAACAAATGGCGCTGGGCAGGCCATGTAATGTGTAGAGCAGATAACCATTGTGCCATTAGGGTGACAGAATGGGTGCCAACAGAAGGAAGCTCAGTCGAGGACGGCAAAACACTACGTGGATGATGAATTTAGGAAATTTGCGTGTGCTAGTTGGAACCGGTTGGCGCATGACAGGGGTAATTGGAAATCGCGGGGAGAGGCCTTTGTCCTGGAGTGGACATAAAATAGGTTGTTGTTGTTGTTGTTGTTGATGCTGCTGCTGCTGCTGCTGATGATGTTGATGATGATGAAACCTCCTTCTTTAAAACATTCATGCTAAATTCGGGAGCTAGTAACTGCTTGTCCTAAAGTTCACTTAGGGCAGTTATGAACGGCGCCGATTGTTGCCTTTACAACCCAATAAACGTGGTGTATACCACTGGCACAGCTGTAACTGCACTAGCATTTACAAACGATAGATAGTAATTGCACCGGTATATCGTGGCATTTGCTACCGAACTTTGTTAGTGGAGTCTTTCTTGTTTACAAGCGGCGCTTCTACTGCAAAGAAATAATCCGATGGCGTCTCTTCAAAAATTGTTTATTAGAAACACGTATACGAAAAAAGAAAGAGAGAATACAGACACAGAAGATCGTATTGTCAATCAGTTCAGTAATATTGATAACACCACCCAATAAGTTCCCCTAGGTTCACGACAGAAACATTCGGTTGCGTGAAATAAAGACTGCACCACCGACTACAGACTGAAAGAACCCCGAATACACGCAAAATTCCCGCGCGACTGGCCGCTCGAGGTACTGTATTCGCGGGCTTACTTGACGCAAGTAAAAAAGCACGTATTAGGCAACAGAAAGCTGTGTCGGGAGCTTTTCATGCAGCTCTACAATTTTTTCATTGACACTTTTCATCTAACGATGATATTTGAGGAGTTGATTAAATACTTAAGACGAATTATGTAATTAGGCTGAATGCAAAAAAAAAATTATTTGTGTATCTACAAGCGACAGCAAACAACATTACCTTGGGTCTGTCAAGCTAAGTTGCATTTGCATATTTTTTACTTATGGTGCATCATAGTTGGCACACCCAGTAGTGTTATTATGGTAGACACTCTTTACGTAAGTCTCCTAAGCACGCGCACCTATTCCTGATAATGATGATGATAATGATGTGGATGATCATCATGGTTCTTCAAAATATGATCTATGCCTACAAGGGCGCAGAGCCAAGAATAGAGTGATTGCAAGCAAGGATAGTTTCAGTATCGAATAACGAACTAAAAAACTTATAACTTGGTACGAACAACTTCTGTGTAATTTAGAATTCAGATGAGATGGTTTATGGAATTCATTTCTAATGGTCACTTTCTTCTTCTTCCTTTATTGTTATTAGAGCGCAGCTCTTTGGCGTCCGTTCCTGGGTTTCGCGTCGTCGTCGGCCTCGTAACCAGCTCCGCCCCCCTTATACGTGACCACCTTCCCATACGTGACCACCTTCCCATGGCTAGACCTGGTTCTTAGCGCTGCGGAAGCGAGGGTATCATATTGTTTGTGTCGGCATCGGCGGCGTTGTCCCTGAAACCAACTCCGCAGCTGGGGTTGACTCACTATCGGCGTCAGCGGCATCAGTCAGTCGCTGCTATCTCTTCCCTCCTCCCTTTATCGTGTTGTCCGCTTGCTGCGCGCGCTTCTGCCCCCATCGTTTGCCGCTGGGTGTACACGCCGCCCCCCTCCCCCCTCTTCCTGCGAGTCTCCGGTTGTCAAAGCGCCGGCTCGAACTTAATTCCTTTCTTCGCTCCTCCTCCAATGCAACCCCTGTGCGGTGGCAATCAGAGAGCCAGATCGGTGGCGGCGGATCTGTATATGTGCACCGCCCGAGCCGAAATTGCCGCTGCCGTTCGCCCTGTGCGGTGGCAATCAGAGAGCCAGATCGGTGGCGGCGGATCTGTATATGTGCACCCCCCGAGCCGAAATTGCCGCTGCCGTTCACCACTGCGAAATTATCTGCCAGTTCTTTCTGAGCCATGAGCGAGACGACCGATGGAAGGCCTCCGTCTGCTGCTGCTGCTGCTGCTGCTGCTAAACGAGCTGCCAGAGCAGAGGCCCAGCGCCGTCGCCGTCAGAATCCAGAGGTGCGTGCCGCCGAAGCAGAAGCTTACCGTCGCCGCCGTCGAGATGATCCAGGAGTACGCGTGGCCGAAGCAGAGGCTAAGCGCCGCCGCCGAGAAGACCCTGCCGTTCGCGCCGCCGAAGCGGAGGCTCATCGCCGCCGTCGAGAGCAACCAGCAGTAAGCGAGGCTGAAGCAGAAGCTCATCGCCGCCGCCGAGAAGACCCTGCAGTTCGCGCCGCCGAAGCGGAGGCTCATCGCCGCCGTCAGCAACCAGCAGTAAGCGAGGCTGAAGCAGAAGCTCATCGCCGCCGCCGAGAAGACCCTGCCGTTCGCACCGCCGAAGCGGAGGCTCATCGCCGCCGTCGAGAGCAACCAGCAGTAAGCGAGGCTGAAGCAGAAGCTCATCGCCGTCGCAGAGAAGACTCTACCGTTCGCGCGGCCGAGGCCGAGGCCAAACGCAAACAAAGGCTCGCATTTGCTGCGCTCAAATTTCGCATTAGGAAGTAACGTAATCGTCGGTAATTTTTTTTATTAGCATGGAGATATTCCTAAACAGCTTGGAAGTATTCTCTTCGTTGCTCGAAAGTGCTTGTGCAGTGCTTGCGCGCATCGCGAAACACGAATACAGTGTGAACCAAAAGTAAAGGTGTCGTCGTTACTTCGGTTAACGCGGTCAGCATACAATGACAACTCCACCATTGCGCGTCAAATGCCACTTCTTTAATTAGATCATATGCGTCAAATGAAGCGCTATATTCAAGATGATATGCCGTGAGTGCACTAACATATCAAAGGTCATCGCGAATTATTGCCAATAAATTGAGAAAATGTTTATGACCATGAAGTAAGGTCCGCCCGTCCCGTCGTCGTCAATGTATGCGAAATGCTGCAAGCCGGCGCTGCGTCGTCTCTTCCAGCGTCATGCTACACCGGTCCCTGCACGAGCGAGCACGATGATGCCAAGACTACAACGCCGACTACAAGACTACAACAAGGAATGCACTCTCATGGGTGGAGAATCATCCTTCTGGGTCGGTGCACAGCACTCCTCGTCGTCATCGTTGCCGCCGTTGTAGTTGTGGCATGAACGGGGTACTTCGCATAGGTAGAAAAGCTCGGGCGGATCTGACAGGAGGCGCCGGTGTTTTTCCTCCGGTTGCGTGCGATAACACATGGAGGCTTCCGTCCCACCGGATTCCTCCACTTCTTTGTTGAGAGACTGCGTGCCTGCATTCAGCCTGTCGCGTGCATCCTTGTATACGTCTGCTGCACATGGCTGTGTTACTGCACTCAACGTTTTTTCTTCATCCTGCTTCATGTCTCTTGCCAACCTGCCAAGGAAAAATTCGACGCCTTGCATAACGAGGGGTAGCGCAAGTTCGACTGCGCCCCGGACCTTATCGCCTAGACCTCTGCGGCGGTTTTCTTGGAAGCAGTGGAGCCAAATATAGCTGCGTTTGAGCCGCTGGTTAAGCAGGTCGAGACCCAGGGCCAGCAGTAAATGTTCACCCAGCTGGTCGCCCTCCTGCACCAGAAGTGCAATCACCGGCAGGACCCCAAAGGAGTCGCCATTCTTCATCTGCGCAGCGCGTACGTCATACTGGAGGCGTGCAATTGAGGCAACACGGACTAGCATGACGCTCCCGAAGCTCTTGTCAAAGACGCAACAGGTCCCGGTGAAAGCAATACCGAAGGCAAAAGGACCATGTATGCCGCAGGACTCCGGTCGCGCTGGATACTTTATGAATGACGACTTTCCAGTGGGTCGTGTCGTAAGCTCAGGCGAAAGGCGAAGCAGTGCCACAAATCCTGGAGCTTCTGCGTTTAGAGAATGATCACTGTGCGTCGGCGGTGGCGATCGGCAATCAGTCACGAAAATTGGGCATGTGGATGCGGACAAGCACACATGTTTCGGGTGTCTGGAAATCGTCTTCCACAAAGCCCTGCGCACAGTCATTTGTGAGGGCTGCAGCGCATGACCCGATTGCTTGGTGCTTTCCAATAGCTCCGGAGTGTCCAGCATACTGGTCCATGCCCCAGCATGTTGTTGATGCGCTGACGCAGAGCGTTGTTGCTGCCGAGGAGGGAGCCGCTCAGCCGTCGTGAGGAGCAGCATCCGCAGATACAGTAGCCGGTCGCCATCGCTGGCGCTGGCCTCGACGTAAACGGCAAACCGGATTTCTGGAGCTAGTTGCACTGCATGATCTCGTTGGTGATGCGCTGACGTAGGTATTATTCGCCGAGAACGCCGAGCTAGTCCTCGATGGCTCTTGCTGGGTGGGTTCGAACGCAGCGCCAAAGCTCCAAGCTCTCGCGGCTCACCACGAAGAGGCGTATGTTGTCGTTCCTCGTGCAACTGAGCAGTGGATCCTGCAACGCCAGCACATCTTGCTTTTCGTCGAGGCTCAGGCGCTGCATATCCGCCGGCCATGACGATGCTGACCTCGAGATCCACTTGTATTGATGGCTTGAGACGAATGCACTTGAATCCGTGAGACTTTCTTGTCCGTCTGGGACGGTTCCGGCCGCTGGAAGATGGCGACCTAGGCTTCGTTTTCTTTGTCTTTTCTGATTGAGCATCAGCTGCACGGGGACACGCGTAAACACTTCTTCCTCGTGGCGTAACGCCGCGTGTTCGGCTGTGAAGAACTGAAGAGAACAAAAGGCTTCGAAAATTTCTTACGCTGTTACATGTATTCTGTCCTTTGAAGTGGCGCACTTTTTTCTACGAGGCTATTGCAACTTGTACATTCCATACGTTTGAAAAGATGAGAAAAAAAGTAACACCCTTCTTAGCTAAAAAACAAAAAAATCCGCAGAACCCATCTCACGATGAATGTCGACGTTAACGCGATTAGCAAGCAAGCGATATAGCGATTGACCGCATCCGTCGTCGAAACGCGTCACCTTTTCGTGCGTACTGCAGTCGGGCTCATCTCTTGTGGTTCTGATTATTATTATTATTATTATTATTATTATTATTATTATTATTATTATTATTATTATTATTGGCATCTCTTTTGAAACAGGGTGGAGACAAATAGACACCTAGCCTTCTTACTTTATTCACACCTTACCACATATATCGCCATCTAGTCTTTTGGCTATCT
This sequence comes from Dermacentor albipictus, assembly GCF_038994185.2. Lineage (NCBI taxonomy): Eukaryota > Metazoa > Arthropoda > Arachnida > Ixodida > Ixodidae > Dermacentor > Dermacentor albipictus. The sequence continues at coordinate 245,910,608 of NC_091821.1, read as the reverse complement.
GATCTCTATCTTTCGTATTTAAAACCTCTATCACTATATGGTACCGTTACCTGCAATTGCGATGACTCCGACCTTATCAATCTCTTTCCAGCTTTTTTTCCACCAGTACTGCTTGCTTGTCTTTTGCCAGTTTTTGCTTATCTCAACGGGTGACTAGTTAATCTTTCCGTCTTTTTCGAGTGTGCAAACGCTTCTGGAATTTCGCTGGGTGAATATGTTGGCATTCCAGTAGGGTGTGCGTAGTCTCTTCCGGGCTAATGCTGTAGCCCACACATGCCGTCTTCCTATGACACATAGGTATAGTCGTCTTCCCAGCCAGCCCGCTCGGCTTCAAAAAGCAAGCCCCTGTCCTTTGTGTTATCTTATCATGTGTCACTTTGAATTCATTCTGTAGTTCCCCGAGTATATCTTTTTTCTCCTCCCACTTGAACAGCTCTAAATGGATAGCTTGCGTTGCCGCTCTATATATCATTGACGATACCGTAACTTGCCTGTACGAGCACGTTTTATCCTTATCACATTTCCCCTTATAGATAAGGTTTATATTGCTTTCACGCCACATAACTTGATGTTTTTTCTTTTAATATGTCGCTTTTTGGACCCAGCCATGTAATTAGCTGTATTGGGATTTCACCTAGTCCTGCTGCAGTGTTGCCAGGGACATTTCCTTATGCTTTTTTTTTCAGTAGGAGGTGCCTAGGTCAAATTCCGGACTCTCACGATTTTTTGTTGCTGGATCTGGTTGATTCGAGACTGCGCTTTCTTTCTTTCCGAAGTCCTCACTAAGAACGTCACCCATGCACCGCAGTGCTCCGTCTCCTTCGAAGATGTTGCCGTCTTCATCGCTTACAGCCGTTTGGGAATTCTGGAAGGTGGACTCACCCTTCCACTATGCTGCGGTATCCAGCGGTTGGCCACCGCGATGTCCTCGCGTAACCGCCGAGACACGCAGTGCGCCTGTGTGGGTGAACGTGGAGAAGCCTGCCATGTATGAGGTTCGGGACTTGTTTGGCATTGAGGTAACTTAGTAAGAAGTGCGTAGTGCCACCGGGCTCCTCTCTCCCACTAGTACACTCTACTCGCGCTTCGACGACGACGACGACTACGATGACGACTACGACGACGACGGCGACGACGACGACGACGACGATGATGATGATGATGATGATGATGATGATGAATCATTGCCAACCCCTTTTAAATGAGCCTCTTACAAACAGTCACCTAGCCAGCTCGAAGTAATCGGGCCTTGCTGTCTACCGTTTCGCCCATCTCTCCTTGATCATTTCTGTTTCTTACAGGTTCTGCATCAATGTTGTAGGGTTGCCTATGTCCGTAATGAATCCAGTCCTATTATTCACTTCAATGCTGACCACTTAGTGCTTCCATGATGTTGATGTTGATGATGATGATGATGATTTATTTGCATCACCCTTGAAACGGCGTGGGGCCGAATAGTCGCCTAACCTGCTAGAGCCTATCAGGTGACATGTATGCTAATCTGTGTAGCACGTTATCTACCCCCATCTCTTTAATGTTTTGCTCCTTCCTTAAAACATCTATATCAGGGTTGCACCACTCAAAATAAATGAGAGCTTACAGCAACATCTTTGGGAACCTCAGGGGCCGCACTTCATAAGAAATGTTTCATCCTTGTGAGGCCGCACTTCATAAGAAATGTTTCATCCTTGTGTGGACCAAACATGTTACTGCGCTTAGGGCTAAACTGACCAACTTCATACACGTTCTTCCTGTAATATCAGGACTGAGATGGGGCCCCTCTGAGCGAAGTTTGCTCCAAGTGTACCAGGCACTTTTTGTGGGCTACATACGCTACAGCATGCCTGTGTTATCTAACATGGGGTCATCTTGTATACGCACGCTGGAGAGCCTTCAGGCTCAAGCACTACGGATATGTCTTGGCTTGCCACGCTGCACGTCAACTAAGGGCACAATAGCGGAAGCACGGGCTTGTCCTATCGACATATACAGGTCTGGTGAACCTGTGCGAACCTATCTTCGCCTGCTAACCAGACACTCACGCCATCCACTGTCAACGCTTCCAAGCATCAACCTTGACTGTGCTTTTTCTAAAGCTATTGCATGTCACGCAAGCATTGTACCTGCAAGATTCCAGGTAACCGACATCCCCGCGACACCTCCATGGACATTGCCAAGACCACTAGTGAGACTTCAGATACCCGGAATTAGGAAGAAATCTCACGTTTCCTCCATTGGCTTGAAGCAGCTCACCCTGTCCCATATATTTACTTTATATAGTGGGACTGTAGAAGTATATACCGATGGTTCGGTCACGCCATCTGCCACAACGGCCGCATTTGTCATCCCACAACTTGGAATTACTCAACGAGTTCGATTAGACCACAAATCGACAACTACGGCAGCGGAACTTGCGGGAATACGGGAGGCTGTCCGTTTTATGAGAACGCAGACACCCCATAAATGGACAATATTGTGCGATGCCAAATCAGCGCTACAGGCGCTAAAATATTTTTTAAACAAAGGACCATACTATCTGCTCGTGCTGGAAATCATCGAACTTTATCACAGTGCCGAGTTAAGTGGTCACGTGATCACCTTTCAATGGGTGCCTAGCCATTGTGGTGTTTTTGGTAATGAACTCGCTGACAGTGAGGCAAGATCGGCCTCCTCTTCCTGTGATGAAGTACGGATTGCCTACTCGCGACCTGACACCAACTCCATGATCAAGGCACTCATGCAGGACCTTACAAAGGCTTACAGAACCCACTCTGATAACATTCACAGACGTCTACGTGTGATTGACCCAGGCGGTAAATTCTGTTTGCCCCCGAAGCTTACACGGAGCAAAACATCATTGCTACACAGGATTCGGCTCGGCGTTGCTTTCACCCGTCGCTTCGCACACCTCATCGGCCAATCGAACAGCCCTGATTGTGTACACTGCCAGATGCCCGAAACACTGCAACACGTACTGTGCGACTGCCCAGCATATATGCTGGAGCGAAGGACGTTAGACAGTTTCCTAGCCAGCGTTGGCAGACAACTACTGTCGGAGGAAGCTATTCTCGGCCCATGGCCTGACACTGCAATTTCAATGCGTGCCACAAAAGTATTGTTGAAGTTCCTGAAGGACACCAAGCTCGACGAGCGGCTCTAGCGAGGCAACTGTCTCATGTACATAAGCACTCACCACTTCTCTTATCATCATCATCCATCCCAATACTTTCACTCCCCTTCCCTCTTCCCCAGTACAGAGTAGCAGACTAGAGCGCACTAGCTCAGGTCGACCTCTCTGTCTTTCCTATCAATAAATTCTATTCATTCATTCATCCTTGTGGAAAGACTTTCTGTTTGGTGTCGTTCGCTGTATTCCTCAGCGCAGGCAAATCAACGACAGCCGGCTTGCCGCAAACTCGCATCTAACGGCCGGAGTAGAAATGATGCCGTCGGCGTCATACAATCACCGTCGTGTTGCTGCCGTTGTCGGGCTCATCACACACACAGCTGCTCGTTGCACGGAAACGAGTTGGCCCGCCTGGAAGCACATTGTGGAGCGCCAAATGATTCTGAATAGCCATAGCTGCAAACTGCTTCGCCGAACATCAATTCTCACAGTGCGGGATACCTGCATATTTTGATTTCTTTTATGCGAAGCATACAACCCGCACAACCATGCTCTTCCTTGCTGCGCCGCGGGCGGCCGCGTAGCTACCATTGAGGGTATGAGCCATTGTTCATTGCTGCGCGTCTCATATGTGGGTCTATTCTCTTTTAAGTTTGCTATGTTTGTTTTTAAGTTGCTTCTATTTTTATGTGTTGCATAATGCAATCACTCAGTTCAGCCCTTGGGCGCGGCCGAGCAGCCACCATTGACCGTTAGCGCAACCACGTGACGTGACGTCACGACAGCCGGAGGAAAAGCTGGGCCCCAACTCGCGCAATATGCAACGCATTCTTGGCTTAACCAAGCTAAGCCTGGCCATTTTTATGCGAAGCATACTAGCCGCACAACCACTATCTTCCTTGCTGCGCCGCGCGCGGCCGCGTAGCTACCATATGACGTCATAACAGCTGCAAAAGCGGAGGCTCAACTCGTGCGCTCGCTTGCGGCCGCGTGGCTACATAGCCGGGTCTCAGCTCGTGCGCTCGCCTGCATGAGTTGTTTCTTCGTCTAGCCGAACCAAATATAGCCAAGCAACAGCAGTTCACCAGGCTAAACAGTGGTTCAACAACTAAAATAAAGGCTAGTATGCTTCGCATCCCGGGCTTAACCTTAGCTAAGCCACAGCCATTTTTTTTATTTCTGTTGTGGCAGCATTTGACTTGTCTACGTCACATTGGTCTGCCTTTTTTACTCCCATACTCTGATAGCGCGAAAATAGTTAAGCATGTTCAGACCTTTGGAGGATTTGAAAGGCTATGTCCGCCCTGCAGCATGATTTCATTTCATTTCCTTAAAGACCCCACGGCTTAATATAACGTAAGGGGTGGGTTATATATATACTGTATATAAGGAGCGCCCTCGTGCGACCTCGTGTTTAGAAGCCCAGCACCACAGCCACTAAGCAACCACGGCGGGGCGAGATCGATCTAGTCAAAGCTGACTCAGACGAGCGACCAAAAGTGAGCCGCTATCGTTCGGAATGGCGTATCATTTTCATCGCCTCTCTAAACGGCCGGTGTCGGCGACGCTGGGGCAGAAAAGGAAGAATGTCGTAGCGCCTTCTGGACAGTGCAGGCTGCCTGTACGCAACGCAGACACTTCAACAAGGGCGCATTATATGTGCGAACATAGATAGCAACAGCACCGCCGCGTCGTGCAGTCTCGACATCGACAAGCATGCGCGACTCGCGCACGGAGGGATAGAAAGTCACCAGATACGCGCAGTGCGTTTGGCTGCAAAAGTGATAAGGACAATCAGACACACCATCATGTTCTGCTGAATCAGATGTTATGGAAGTTGAATCAAGGTATGCATGCTATGTGAATCCTCTGGCATAACTTCTGCAAGCGCAGTAAGTCTGGCCGACGGGATTTTTTCACGATGCAGACAATAAAACGCTACCTTTCTGCAAAATTTGAGCAAAAACAGAGGAGCAGTAAGCGCGAAATTAGTTTCTTTTTAAATGATATTATTTGCGTGTTGCTGTAAATCATTTCAGCGGATCTTGCTAGGTCATGGCAACCTAGCTGTCTCTAGTACAGCTACACACTTCGTGAGCCCTTTAATGCTCAGGAAGCACAAATTCGTGAGCACATAACTGTTTTAGGACATTCCTTGCATATTGTCACAGGTTCTCCACCGAAAGAGCATTGTCGTACCAGTTACACGCACGACGCGACTGCTGTCGTCGTACGAGATGCATTCTCGAATGTGCGCCAGCGCCACCGATTTCTCCAGAATGTGTGATGATGGACGTATAAATGGCAGCCGTACTTAATCCGGAAATAATATGTCACCTTCGACGACTGACGACCGTGCTTGTCCCTGTCTTGTGATTTAAACTTCTCGGCCAAATTTCGGCTAATGATGAGTTAGATGATTTTTAACTAACGCTTTTTTGCAGTGTTTGCGCCTTCAACGTCGCTGCAACGTCGCAGTATTTGGTTTCTTCGTTTTAGCATTGTTATTTTCCGGTCTTCAGTTTATGTGTGTTTGTGTCAGACAATTTTGCAAAAGAAAAATCGTTGTTCTGCCTTAGTGCCCTTTGCCTTAATCTGGGTCTCTATTTTTATACTTCAAAAGGTCGCCAGACGCTCGCGGGATGCGGGGTGACCGGGGTCACTAAGCAACTTTGGAGGGCTACTCAAACGAAAACGCCTGCTTCTACTAAATAAACAAAAAAACAAATAAAATGTATGGGCGCCCATTCGAGGTCGTCACGGACTATCACGCACGCTGTTGGCTCTCGTCTTTGAAGAATCCCTGAGACCGCCTGGCCCGCGGTGCACATCACCTTCAGGACTATGACATCCGCGTCGTCTACCGAAACGGACGCCCGCATGCCGTCATGCTCTCCCTTGCCCGACGAGATTTTCCGTCTCTTTGCATTTCAGTCCACCATTTCGTCCGTCGATATTGACGCATCGTTTCCGAGCAGGGCAAGGACCGTTGTATTGCCTCCCTTATAGACTTTCCTGGCGGTTCACCAACAAACCGACAACTCGCGAGCTGCGTCGTTATGCTCACCATTTCGCCAACTATTCACGACGACCTGCTCCACCGAAGTAATTATTCCTTAGAAGGCCGCCAGTGGTTGTCAGTAATACCTCAAAGTCTGTGGTCCGAAATCTGCCCATCTTTCGACGCTGATTCACAGGGTACACACTCAGTAGCTGTGATACCATACCAATGCCTTCGACAGTGGTACTACTGGTGAGGGATGCACAGCTGCGTTCGAAAGTTTGTTCGCTTTAGCTCGGATTTTAAACGACGTAAATCTCCACTCGGTCAGTCGCCGGGTGGTCTGCAGCCTCTACACTGCCCGGCTCCGCGGTTTGGGCGGCTTGGACGTGTACGGGCCACATCCACGCAATTTATGTTTTGAAGAACGCATAGGTTTTCGTCAAAATCTTGGTCCAAGTTAGCTGCGAAACCAAGTGTGTATGTATAACTAAAATGCCCTCGGAGTTGGGCACTGCGCACACGTTGGCAGAGTCTATGCCTGGTACTCCTACGAGTATGAATGGCACGCACCAATTTCCTCGTTCGTATATTAGCACTCCCGAGGCCCGGTGCGCGGTTGTATTTGCTGGCACGACAAATCTGTAGGCGTTGGTGTCATGTGGATGACCCCCGGCCTCGGAGAAACAGAGTAGGGCATTTGCATTAAGATGTAGTCGTGCATGGCGTCAAGCGTTTATGCAGTCAGATAACGTGCGTTGAGAAAGCAGATGGCAAATCGATGGGGCTAATCAGGCTGTGCAAAGCAACGTTACATCATTGTGTAAGGAGGGTATTCGCGGCAAAGCATTTTTGCGTCGTTGTCTCGAGAACGAACTAAACTGTCCACCCGGCGTCGACGGTGACCCGCGGCTTGCACTGCTCTCTACACAGGGGTCTGCGGAGCCCGACGTTGCCTGGCTGCAACCGCGCGCGTAGCTCTACGAGTCTCTTCTTTAGCAACTATTCGTAGCTTGCGAGGAGGCGCCATAACGCGTTGCCAAGAGGCTAGACAGGCAGCGAGACTACGCGTCGCATCTCCTGATACGTGTCACGAAACGATGCAAGTGGAAACTGGAGGGTCGAAAGCACTCAGTCCGCAGTAGCAGTACCAAGAACAGATTGTCGTGTCTTGCATCCCAAGTACTGGCTATTACCCACGTACTACGGGGGATTGGTCAAGAAGCCGGTGCTTTGAACCATGTTTATTAGTTAAAAAAAAAAAACTAATTTGCGTAGCCTATCGACGGTCAATTATTTATAATTTAGAAAGGAGAAAATATGCTGCTAAGCATTTTAACATGAAATAATTTAATATATAGAAGCGAAATAACAGGAATAGTTAATAGTCTTGGAAATTTAGGAAGCTACTCTTTTTGTGTCCACTGTTTAATACTGCACCCTAGTCACTTCTTCTTGTTCGATATGTTATTTCTAGATGGCGATATGTCCGACTTTCTTCATTGCCCTTGCCGTTCTACAGGCGCGGCATTTTCCTCCCTTTAAAAGCCGGCATCGTCCCAATCTGAAAGTTAAGCGTATGTATGCACGAAACGTTAAAACGAGACTCACTTGGATAAGTTTGACTTTATACGCGCCACGATATGTAACTACAATGCAAAGTGCGCACGAATCGACGCTGCGCGGCTACCCTGTGACATCGCGTGACTTCTCGCACGCTAGGCGGTAGCTGCGATGGAGACCGGACACCGGCGGCGGCGGCGGCGACGGCGGACAACCAACAGAAACGGCTATTGGAATGAGCCCATAACAGCTTACGCTGTAAAATGTTGCTTTATCTCTCCCACGCCCCAGAAAGCCTGTTTCTCTCACCTCCTCACAAAGCCTGCGCATGCGCCGTGCGTATATATAGCCGATAACACTCTGCAGCATTTCACGATACATGGCTGGATAAAGTTTGCCGTGATGAACTGGTTCGCAAACCTTGAATTTTTTTCCAAACCGGAACTGAATCAGGATGTAATTGGAGTGCGCTGAACCCGAAACAGAACCCAAGCAGAATTTCTTATCGGTTAGACACCCTGGTACCAACAATAAGTTAAGGTCTCGTTGTTACTTCCGAATTACGCGGTAAGCATCAAAATATAACCCGAACACTTGCACGTCAAACGCGATTTCATCAATTGAATCAAATACTCTGCATGAAACGCTATATTCAAGAGTATAGGTCACGGGCAATTGCGACTGCTAATGAAAAAATAAAATGTTCATAACTAAGAAATCTGTTCCACACGTGCCGTCGTCGTGAGTGTATGCGGAATATTGAAGGTCCACATTGCGGCGTCTCGTCCAACCTCTGGCGATCCCAATCGCTGCACGAGTATCCACACCAGATACACAAGCGTTGCTGGGCCCATGCAACGAATACGGAAGGACGGCTACGGCGGCGTAGCACGGAAGAAATATCGAGCGCGCACAAAAATCCTCAGCCAGATTTGAAAGAACGAGGTCGTCGTCTGCACCAGCCCACGACAGGGCTCCTCGTCGAAACTTGTTCAGAAGCTGTCGAAGAGCTAAATGCCTGTCACTGTCCGCTGGCATTTCACTGCTTGTGCAGGCTTCAGCCGCCTCTATTCTCTATTTGATAGTAGAATCTTGAGCTGTACCATCTTCCTTAAATGTAGCAGTTGTGTCAAGGTACGTAAGCTTGCTCATATGAAGTAGAGGCATGTCACCGTCTTCAGCAATCAGGCTTCCTTTATTAGCATCCAAGCTTTCTTGCGGCTCCACAGTATCTTTGTTGGGCTGCAAGTGGTTACGATGCTTGGGTGCTAGTTCGTCTGCTCAGCCTCACTCGCCGTGGTCTCAGCTGGAGAACTATTTGCAGTGCTTGAGCCCAAATCTGTGTTGTTGTCAGCTTCATGGATGTAAGAGAGTTTCCTGGATCCATTTGACCGCGAGAAGGTTTCCAGCTGCTGCGGCTGTATCGATTCTCCCCCTGCAGCAATCTCCTGATTTGGAAGTCCGGGGACTGTTTGGCAAGTGGATTTCTTGAGACTCATGCCCCTACTCAGCCGATTTCCCGATATTATCCCGACGCTTCCGATTACAGGCGAGCATGTGGCGCCGTCAGGCCGACAGTCGCACTGGTAGACAGTCGCACGGTTCGCGTCGAAGAGAAACGACGAGTGCCGGGCTGTGACCGCGATTGCGTCGCCATAATCTTCTTCAGGATCGCTATCGGCGACAAAGCCGAGGGAACGTGGTGGAGTCTCGTCTGTTGTAGTTTTTGGCATCAGAGGCTGTGTCTTGTGGTCATTGTTGCCCTCTTCTGCCTCTGATCTCTTCTGCCTCCTGTACTTCAGCATGGCACGGGCTTTAAGGATGGGACAATCGTCCTTCCATGTGGGCGTGCAGACCTCCTCGTCGTTATTGTCGAGGCTATCGTTGTTGTTCTGGCACGGCTGGGATGCTTCGCGCAAGACGAAGCTGAGCCAGGACGGACACAACAGATCGTGCCGCTGTATTTCGCCCGGTTGTGTGGGAGCACACACGCAGTCTTCCTTCACGCCGTCTTTCTCCACCCCGTCGGCAAATGACTGCGTGACGGTATTCAGCCTGTCGTGTTCATTCTGGTTGGCGTTTTCTGCACATGGCTGCGTTACTGCATTCAAGCTTGCACCTTCGTCCAGCTTTGTGTATTCTGCCATCTTGCCCAGAAAAAGCTCAAGGGTTTGCACAATGAGCGGCGGCGCAACGTCAATTGCGCCGAGGCCATTCTTGCCGAGGCCTCTCAAGTTGGTTGTTCGGAGATGATGAAAGCATAGGTAACTGGGTTGGAGCTGCTGCTTGAGTAGACGGAGACCCAGAGCCAGGAGCCGCAGATATTCGTTGAGCTCTCCGAGCTCCTGGGCCAGACGCGCAACCACTGGGATATCGTCGCGCCCAATATCGTCGCCATTGCTCACTTCCACGACCACTACGCCGTTCTGGAGGCGCACAAGTGCTGTAGCAACGACCAGCGTGATGCCCGTACAGATAATAAAATAGCAAGAGATCCTGGCATCAGCAGTCGCAAAGGCAGGACATGCAGGAGTTCTGCAGGAAAGCAGCCGCGCAGAACGCTTATGCGGTGTGTACGATGACCTCGCAGGCTGTTTCGGCGAAAGCGTAGGCGAGCTGCAGAGCAGTATCACGAATACCGGAGCTTTGACGTCCAGCGAAGGGTGACCTTGCGTCGGCGGCGGCGAACGGCAACCAGTGACATCATTTCGGCATCCAAGCGTGACGAAGGTCTGAACAAGCTGCGGTTTTCTTGAAGTGGCTGCGTTCCAAGCCTTGCACTCGGCCGGTGGTACGCACCGACGCGCTTGGCCCCATGATTCTGTACACCCCATGTTGTTCCGTGCGTCAGCACGTTGGTGGTGCGCTGGCGCAGTTCGATGTTGCGGCCGAGGAAGGTGCAACTTGGCCTTCCTGATAAGCATGATCAAAAGCGACAGGTGCAGGTCGCTGTCACTAGAAGAGGCCTCGACGAACACAGCGGTTAGGATTCCGGTATATCGCTGTGCTGCTTCAGCAGGCCTGTAATGCACGAACGTGCGTCGTTCTTGTGCCTAGAAAGGTGCCATTCAGCCGTCTTCATAAGCCCGATCCAAAGATGCAGTTGATGGTCATCGTCTCTTGCAGTTGCTTCAGTGTTCGTGGCGAAGTGGTTTCTTGTAGAGTTGTGGCTACGTAAGCTTGTTGGTGTTGCGCTGAAGGTGCCTTCGCCGGCGAGATCGCCGAGAGAGCTTCGTGCTTTTCTAGTCCGACTGTGCAGAACGGCGATTCAGTGAACGAGCTACAATTCCACGAGGACACGCGGGATCACTTCTTTCTCATCGTGCGTGATTTCATGCGGCACGATTCAGAAAATATACCACTGCGAATAAATTCGCTCAATCACCGTTTGCAATATCTGATTTCTCGCATCTCAATTTTCCTTGCAATTACAAATGCTCCTCTTGGAAAATTTGAGCAATGATTACAAGACTACGATGCCGAGTCCAACCACTGAACTTTTACCTGCACAGGTCTTGTCTGGCTATATAACCATTCTGCCCTTTATGTAATGAGAGTGAACATCTGCGACACTTTTTGAAATACCGCTTTCTTTTTTCAAAGGAAAAGATTTTTAGAAGAACCCTTCCAAAAGCTTGGCTTGAATTTGACTGATCTCGTAATTCTTTCCTTCGGGGCTACCGGACTAGGTTAAAACCACAAGAACGTTTGTGAAGCCCTGTGCATCTTTCTGCCTGAGCCAAAAGGACTGCATGGTAGAATTCTTCATATTCATTATGCTCACAAAATTCTTTAAGTAATACTTAGATAATTTATTATTCATATCCGTAACAGCAGGCATTCTAAATCCCATATTTATGATAGTCATTTCATTTCACCCTAATTTATGCAGAACACAATTTGATAACAGTTCCTTCACCACCCGATTCATGGTCGATCCCCCAGAGTGGGTAGCGCCATTTCACTAGGGAGCAAGAAAAAGATTTGCATGGTGTCTTGAATAATTATTTGGCTTTCGTGATTTTGTACTTGTTTTTTTCGCGTGTGATAACAGTTTTGTGGCTACATCTAATGAAAAAAAAAACACACAAGTTAACAAACTTAACGATCATGTGGTATGTCTGAAGAGAAGCTTCACGAATGATGTGGTGACACCCATGAGACCTTCATGAGTCAGCGCCGTGTTATTGAAGCTGACGCCACAATAAGAGTATACGAAGAAATTGCTACGTTTTTTTCATGCGATTGGTTTTCACGTCATGGTGACTTCTTTCAGCAAATCAGACCGCGTAAACAAGCAGCGAGTAGGATAGGTATTCGCTAGCTAGCTAGCTGTCCCTGATAGAGTTCCATCATTGGTGCCTATCTGTAAGTTCTCTCTTTTCCGCGTGAGCAGTTGAGGGCAGTAGGAATTTGTGGGAAACCGCGTAGATATTGTTTTGGTATGGTCGGTTCAAGCATCAGCGATTACCTGCTGTCATAGTTCTTTTTGTTTTCCTTTTTGCCGGTGATTATTTTCCTCCTGATTATCGCTGTTATCAGTATATCTCTGACGGCAATGCACGCCTACTAGACTAAGTGCGATATTCTTTTACTATTCTCGCGCATTCTATAGCGAAGCAGTCTCGTCTGATCAGTTGCCAGAAAGTCGCGAATATTGTTGCACACATTGAATGTACTACCCGCCATTGTTGCTTAGTGGCTTCGTCGTTATGCTACTAAGCACGAGGTCGCGGGATGAAATCACGGCCGCGGTGGCGGCCGCATTTCTGCGCAGGTCAAATGCGAAAGCGCCCTTGTACTGTGCATTGGGAGCACGGTAAAGAACGCCAAGTGGTCCAACATAGTCCGGAGTCCCCCATTAGGGCGTGCCTCACATTCAGATCATGATTTTGGCAGGTAAATCCCCAGAATTAAAGCAAAATGCATGCGAACGCCAGCGCTTATTCTGGAATGTACAGTGACCGATGCATTCGTGATCTTCACGAAACGGACGCCGCACTCTATTCGATATGCGCAAGCGAATTCCGAAACCAAAGCGTCTGCTGCGTAGATCGGTTGCTTGCCGAGCCCTCTTTTGATGTCGCTAGAGTCAAAGTTGAAACACGAATTTCGAGAGCATCGTTGTTTGCCGTTCTGCGCACGCACAAGATGGAAGAATCGGGAGGAATCATACTATCGTTTCCCTAATGCCAGTGAAGCAAAGAAGAAACAGCTATGGGCCCAGAAACTGCGGATGGACAAGACCATAGCGGCTGTCATGTTTGTATGCGTGCGGGGATTTTCAGACAGATGATTCTTTTTTTTTTTGCCAGTAAGAGAACCTACAAGATTTCCTGCTTTTCATCGAGGGCGAAGAGCTTTAGGTAAAATGATGTGCAGCCAAGGCTCCTAATTACTTTGCTCCCTACAGTCGCCTACGTTGCTCCGGTTATAAATAAGCAATCATTTTGCATTTCCACATGAAGCACAAGCAGACACAGCTGTCTCTACTTTGGAATGATTGGTAACCTTTACTGCGATCAGCCGTGGTATTCAGCATTAATCTCGCTCCGCGATTACCGAGAACGGGAGTTGTGGAAAATGTTCAAGCAATAACAGATTTTAGATTATGCGACAGTAGTACCATGAGTGTATAACACCCTTCTTGTATAACATTTTTCAGTACGTTTTCCAAGTTCTTGGTCACATTGTCCGCAAACATTGCCAACCGGATGTGTCGTGCGGACGATCGTATAGCCAGCATGGCGTGGTACGGGCGCCTCGGACGAAGTGCACGGTACAAAGGAGACTAATTTGAGCTTTCAGAATGATTTCACGGTTATTTCTAGCAGACAACAGGATCACGCTGCAGAATTACTTTGGTTCACAGATAGTTGCGTCAATTCTGCGTTTTACGTAGAACCAAGTGTGTTTGCGGACAGCTTGTACACGATAAGGTATCTGGGCAGCGGCGTTCAATTTGAACCAGCAATATCTTCGTGTTGTTCTGATCAGCGTGTAACATGTGAGGAATGCCGCGTTTATATGGTACAGCTCTGGCATTTCCAGCGCCGGGTAGGTCGCTTGCATTTAATAGTCTCCCGGATCGAGCCTGTTTTTATTGCACCATCCCCGGACCCCCTCAGCTCGGCATGCGAGAAACCGACCGAGGAGACATGCGAAACTGGTGTGAAGCCAAGGAAATCTGCGCTTGTAGGCGAATATTTATTTAAATAAGGTAAGTTAGGTAAGTTAGTTAGTTAGACACTCTTGAGGCATGTCTCCTAAGCACGCGCACCTATTCCTGATAATGATGATGATAATGATGTGGATGACCATCATGGTTCTTCAAAATATGATATGTCCCTACAAGGGCGCAGAGCTAAGAATAAAGTGATTGCAAGCAAATATAATTTCAGTATCGAATGACGAACTAAAAAAGTTATAACTTGGTACGAACAACTTCTGTGTAATTTAGAATTCAGATGAGATGGCTTATTGATTATATTTCTAATGGCCACTTTCTTCTTCTTCTTCTTCTTTTATTGTTATTTTTATTGGCATGGAGATATTCCTAAACAGCTTGGAAATATTCTCTTCGTTGCTCGAAAGTGTTCGTGCGGTGCTTGCGCGCATCGTAAAACACGAAAACCGTGTCAACCATAAGTAAAGGTGCCGTCGTTACCTCGGTTAACGCGGTCAGTATACAAAGACAACCCCAAGATAGCGTGTCAAAACATACTTCTTTAATAATATGAAATGCACCCAATCTAGCACAATATTAAATATCTTACGCAGCGAGTGGACTAACATACAAAGGTCATCGTGAATAATTGCCAATAAATTGAGAAAATGTTTATGACCGAGAAGTCTGGTCCGCCCGTCCCGTCGTCGTCAATGTATGCGGGACGTTGCAGATCTTCGCTCCGTCGTCTATTCCAACCGCGGGCTATTCACGTCACTGCACGAGCGCGCATGGAAGCAAACCCAAACAGCGGTGGGCTCACGTAACGACGATGTTAAGACGGCAACGCCCAGGCAGGGCGGAAGATAGTACCAGAGTATGGAAAGATCACCAGCCAGATCCAGGACAAAGAGACCGTCGTTAGCTCCGGCCTGCATCTGGATCAATTCGGACTCAGCATCACGCTCCCCACCGGAAAGTACTAGTATCGTGTCACAAGTGGGTTTCTTGAGACTCATACCCTTAATCGGTGGCTTGCCCGAAGTTTTTCCGATGCTTACGACAACACTGCCAGATGTCACGCAGTCTTCGTAGACAGTCACAACGTTCATATTGCAAAGGGACGGCGAGTGCGGGGCTGTGACAATGCTCGAGTCGCCATCATCTTCTTCAGGATCAGTCTCGTGAATAAAGCCGGGGTTAGGTGGCGGAGTCTTGTCGGTTGTAGTTGTGGGCGATAGCGTCAGTATCTTGTCGTTATCGTTATCCTCTTGCACCACTGAACCTCTCTCCTTCCTGTACTTCAACAAGGCATGGAGTTTCAGGGGTGGAGAATCATCCTTCTGGGTCGGTGCACAACACTCCTCATAGTCGTCATTGCCACCATTGAAGTAGTGGCACGGCTGGGGTACTTCGTATAGGTCGAAGCTGAGCTCGGGAGGTCCTGAATGGAGGCGCAGGTGTCCTTCCTCCAGTTGCGTGCGAGTAGACATGGAGCCTTCCGTCCCGTCGTCTTCCAGCACTTCGTCATTGAGGGACTGCGTGACTGCGTTAAGCCTGTCGTGTTCATCCATGTTGACGTCTGGTGCATATGGCAGTATTACTGCTCTCATCGTTTCCGCTTCATCCTTCTCCGTTTGTTTTCCCATCCTGTCGAGGAAAAGTTCGACGTAGTGCTTAACGAGCGGAAGCGCAAGTTTGACTGCGGCCAAGACCCTATTGCCGATACCTCTGCGGCGGTTTGCTAGGAGGCAGTGGACGCAAATATAGCTGCGTTGGAGCCGCTGGTTAAACAGGTCGAGAACCAGGCCCAGCAGTAAATGCTTGCCCAGCTGGCGGCCCTGCTGCACCAAAAGTGCAATCACTGGGAGTACCTCAGCAGCGTCGCCATTCCCCACTCGCGAAAACACTACGTCATCCTGTAGGCATGCAATTGAAGCAGCACGGACTAGTGCGGCGCACAAGCAGGTGTTGTCAAAAGTGTGAGGGATCCTCGTGTCAGCAGGAAACGGAAATGGTTGAGGCGTTACGAAGGAAAACAGTCGGTCTAGTGGTTTGTTGTGAGATGACCTTCCAGGTGGTCTCGACGTAAGGAAAAGTGAGCTGTACAGCAGCTCCAGCAAACCGGAATCCTTCGCGCCCAACGAAGGGTGACTGTGTGCTCGGGGCAGCGAGAGGCAACCAGTTACATCAATGCGGCATAAGGGCGTGGAGAAGTGCACAACAAACTGCTGGTTGCTCGTAGTCGCTGCGGACGAAGATCTGCACACAGGCAGTGTTGAGGGCTGCAGCACATGACCCGATTGCTTGGTGCTTTCCAAAAGCTCCGGAGTGTCCAGCATGCTGGTTTGTGCATCAGCACCTTGGTGATGCACAGACGTCGAACATTGTTGCTGCCGAGGAAGGCGCTGCTCAGCCGTCGCAAGGAGCAGGATCCACAGGTGCAGCATCTGGTCGCCGTCACAGGCAGTGGCCTCGGTGTACGCGGCGAAGAGGATTCCTGAAGCTAATTTCTCTGCGTGAGTCCGTTGGTGATGAGCTGACGTAGGTCGTCTTCGCTGCCGAGGAGGCCCAGGCAGTCCTCCTCGATCGCTCCTTCCGGCTGGGTTGGGACCGAGCACCGAAGCCCCGGACTCTCGCGGCGTGTCAAGAAAGCTCGTCGAACGTAGTAGTTCTTCGTGCAACTGAGAAGCGGCTTCGGCTACGCCAACACATGTTGTTATTCGTCGAAGTTCAAGCATTGCGGATCCTACTGACCTCTGCCTGTATTGATCGCGTGGGACCCAGTTCCACTTGAATCAGTGCGACTTGCTTGTCTGACTAGGACGTTGCTGACGCTGGAACACGGTGACCTAGGCTTCTCTCTCGCTATCTTCTCTGACCGTGCGTGAACTCACGAGGAAACACTTCTTTCTCATCGAGCAGCGCCGCGTGCTCGGCTGTGAATAAGTAAAGGCAATGAAGAGGCTTCGAAAAATGCTTGCTCGGTTATACGTATGTTATCCTTCGTTAAGGGTGTACTTATTTACACGCGATGATTAAAATGTTTGCAGCTGCGTGTGACTACAAAAAAAACATAAACACTAACACCCGAACTAGCTAATGAACAAAATACCATATGTCATCTCTGGTGCGACGCTAGACCCATGTGCTGCATGAAGAATTGCTAACGGGGCAGTGTGCCCACGCGAGATAGTGTGTATAGAGGAATTGCAAGGGCACGGTGATGTATCGATGTTAGCAAGGCTATAGTAAACCAGCGTCAAGTTAAAAGAAGGTAATTGATGCTGACGCCACAAAAACAGCATAGAAATGAAATGGCCGGCTCTCTGGGTGCTTCGTTGCAAATGACATTCCAGCATGTAAGCGTGACTCTGATTCTTCATTGCATGGCATAACAACATATGGTTTTAGCTGACCGTCGTTAACGGCCCATCCGCTCTAAATTCACGTGCTGAGACGCTACACAGAACGGTTTTTATTTTGGCAGTTCTTAAGGGCCCGTCTCCGAAATGTGGGAGTGAAGCGCAGAGTGCTTGACTGGAAAACGACGGGAAAACCAAGTTGACGCACCGCCACGCTCTCTTTAATACCTGGGAATCACGCATGATGGGAAGCTAAACTGGAAAACCCACACTGATAATGTCGCGTCTAAGGCAATTCGTGCCGTGGGATGATTGCGTAAGATGAGTAACTGAAGATATGGGTCGCGAAGACATACATTGATTTTGATATATAAAATGTATGTCTCACCCATCATGTACTTTGGGTGTCTTGTTTTCCGGCAGCCCAACTAATAAAATGCCGCTTCTGGTTTTATCATAAAGGGAAGCTCAAATGTGTACAATGAAGCGCGAACACCATGTTTAAAAAGTAGATTCAGGATCCTCACAGTCCAAACGTACCTAAAAATGTACGACTCTCTTTAAAGAAAATCAACGAAAGTTTTCATTAAGGGACCTAGTTCACTTCTTAGTAATCATTGGCCGCGAGTACGCACACCTCAGATTGTATTTGTACAGGCACAGCTAAAAGTATTGAATGTACAAATTCAACGTATTCAACCAACCAGGTCAATCTAAGATAAGTCTCCCGATATAATTTGACGATATTTTCTCGTCAAAGGCTAAACTAATGCCATACCAATATTTAAATAGCCAATAACTTGTTTACCTTTCTCACTTGGGAACAATCAATATAATAGCCAGTGATGCTTCACTGTCTCGAGAGAAGGCTGGCGTAGGCAGTTTCTCTCGTGCTCTTTGTTGGTCCTTTTCTATAGGGCTTCCAGATTACACGCCAATTTTCATAGAAGAATTATTAGCTATGTTTTAGCACTGCGGGAACTTCCCACTAATTAATCGACAGCTGTCGTAGTTACAGATTCTCTGGCGGTACGTGTGTCGCTTTCCGCGGCAGCGAATAGAGCTATCTTAAGTATGTTTCAAAATTTAGTCCAGACAACTTTACAAAAAATATTTTCCTGTGGTTTCCTGGCCACCGCGGTTTATACCTAAATGAAATGGTAGATGTATAAGCCAGAACATCTTGAAATGGACCTTAGATTCATGCTTTACCGCATACAGCTTACATCACTGCATCGAGATACAAAAAATTATCGTAAATTATCGTATTAAGTAAAATAGCGCTGATACCATCTGCATACTTTCAGCAACACAATTTTTGCTGGAATAAACAGTGGTATCCTCTTTTTCGGCAATTGAAGGTTACACATACCAGACTACGCTGTAGCATTCCGCAATTGAATTTTTATTTACATAGAGCTGGTCTGACAATGTCCCCTCTATGCCACAGTTGAAAGGAAATTGAATCAATAGACCACTACTTTCTATCGTGTAGACGATATATACACCAGAGAAAGATATTACTCGAAGCTCCAGTCTTCAAATGGTTAACTATACCAGTATTATTATCATTTAGGGCCTCGACGCTAGGCTATAGTCACAGAAACGTTTCTTCCGCAGTATTTGATTAACTGAAACAAAACGATTGCCCAGCTAATTATTGCATCTTTATTCTAGTTATCAAATCTGCATTCATTTCCCCTAAATTGGCATCTCTAAATTCTTTAATAACAATAATTTCTACAATAATCTCGTTTTTTCGTATTTCCTTTACTTTGGGTTCATCCTCTTCAAATAAGAATTTCCCTTAGCTACCTCCTGCCGCTCGATTCTTGGCGTATCCCCCTCATTGGGTGCAAACCAATAAGTAGGTTCAACATCATCATCATCGCGTTCGCTCTGTGGATGCAGCTCCTCGGGATATACTGGCACGTACACCGCTATATGGGCTCGGTAGCGGAGTCAGAGCATTCTTCTTGTTTCGGCTGACAGACTTTCGGCTGATAGAGCTGTCCAGCTAAGTTGCATTTGCATATTTTTTACTTATGGTGCATGATAGTCGGCACACCCAGTAGTGTTTTTATGGTAGACACTCTTGAGGCATGTCTCCTAAGCACGCGCACCTATTCCTGATAATGATGATGATAATGATGTGGATGATCATCATGGTTCTTCAAAATATTATATGTGCCTACAAGCGCGCAGAGCCAAGAATAGATTGATTACAAGCAAGGTTAATTTCAGTATCGAATTACGAACTAAAAAAGTTATAACTTGGTACGAAGAACTTCTGTGTAATTTAGAATTCAGATGAGATGGTTTATGGATTGCATTTCTAATGGTCACTTTCTTCTTCTTCTTCATTTATTGTTATTTTTATTAGCATGGAGATACTCCTGAACAGCTTGGACGTATTCTCTTCGTTGCTCGAAAGTGCTCTTGCGGTGCTTGCGCGCATTGCGAAACACGAATACAGTGTCAACCAAAAGTAAAGGTGTCGTCGTTACTTCGGTTAACGCGGTCAGCATACACAGACAACTCCACAATTACGCGTCAAATCCTACTTCTTTAATCAGATCAAATGCGTCAAATGAAGCGCTATATTCAAGATGATATGCCGTGAGTGCACTAACATATCAAAGGTCATCGCGAATTATTTGCCAATAAATTGAGAAAATGTTTATGACCAAGAAGTAAGCTCCGCCCGTCCCGTCGTCGTCAATGTATATGCGGGATGTTGCAAGCCTGCACTGCGCCGTCGCTTCCAGCGTCATGCTACTCCGGTCCCTGCACGAGCGAGCACGATGATGCCAAGACTACAACGGCGACTACAAGACTACAACAAGGAATGGACTTTCATGGGTGGAGAATCATCCTTCTGGGTCGGTGCACAGCACTCCTCGTCGTCATCGTTGCCGCCGTTGTAGTCGTGGCATGAACGGGGTACTTCGCATAGGTACAAAAGCTCGGGCGGATCTGACAGGAGGCGCCGGTGTCTTTCCTCCGGTTGTGTGCGATAACACATGGAGGTTTCCGTCCCAACGGATTCCTCCACTTCGTTGTTGAGAGACTGCGTGCCTGCATTCAGCCTGTCGCGTGCATCCTTGTATACGTCTGCTGCACATGGCTGTGTTACTGCACTAAACGTTTTTTCTTCATCCTGCTTCATGTCTCTTGCCACCGTGCCAAAGAAAAATTCGACGCTTTTCATAACGAGGGGTAGCGCAAGTTCGACTGCAAGTGCAATCACCGGCAGGACCCCAAAGGAGTCGCCATTTTTCATCTGCGCAGCGCGTACGCCATACTGGAGGCGTGCAATTGAGGCAACACGGACTAGCATGACGCTCCCGGAGCTCTTGTCAAAGACGCAACAGGTCCCGGTGAAAGCAATACGGGAGGCAAAAGAACCATGTATGCTGCACGACTCCAGACGCGCTGGATACCTTGTGAATGACGACTTTCCAGGTGGTCGTGTCGTAAGCTCAGGCGAACGGCGAAGGAGTGCCACAAATCCTGGAGTTTCCGCGTCTTGAGCATGACCACCGTGCTTCGGCGGTGGCGATCGGCAATCAGTCACGAAAATTCGGCATCTGGATGCGGAGAAGCACACATGTTTCGGGTGTCTGGAAATCGTATTCCACGAAGCCCTGCGCACAGTCATTTGTGAGGGCTGCAGCGCATGACCCGATTGCTTGGTGCTTTCCAATCGCTCCGGAGTTTCCAGCACACTGGTCCATGCCGCAGCACGTTGGTGATGCGCTGACGCAGAGCGTTGTTGCTGCCGAAAAAGGAGCCGCTCAGCCGTCGTGGGGAACCGGATCCACAGCTGCAGCAGCCGGTCGCCGTAACTGGCGCTGGTCTCGACGTACGGAGCAAACAGGATTTCTGGAACTAGTTGCGCTGCATGATCTCCTTGGTGATGCGCTGACGTAGGTATTATTCGCCGAGAACGCCGAGCTAGTCCTCGATGGCTCTTGCTGGGTGGGTTAGAACACAGCGACAAAGCTCCAAGCTCTCGCGGCTCGCCAGGAAGAGGCGTATGTTGTCGTTCCTCGTGCAACTGAGCAGTGGATCCAGCAACGCCAGCATATCGTGCTTTTCGTCGATGTTCGGGCGCTGCATATCCGCTGGACATGGCGATGCTGACCTCGAGATCCACTAGTATTGGTGGCTTGCGACACATGTGCACTTGAATCAGTGAGGCTTTCTTGTCCGTCATGAACGCTTCCGGCCGCTGGAAGATGGCGACCTAGGCTTCGTTTTCTTTCTCTTTGCGGAATGAACGTCAGCTGCACGGGGACACGCGGAAACACTTCTTTCTCGTGGCGTAAGTCCGCGTGTTCGGCTGTGAAGAATTGAAGAGAACAAATGGCTTCTAAAATTTCTTACGCTCTTCTATGTAATCTCTCCTTAGATATGGTGCACTGGTTTTTACGGGACACTTACAACTTGTATATTCCATACGATTGAAAAGATAAGAAAAAAAGTATGACCCTGATTAGCTAGTAAACAAAAAATCCGTAGAACCGATCTCACGATGAATCCCGACGTTAATGCGATTAGCAAGCAAACCATATAGCGATAGACCACATCCGCCGGCGAAACGCGTCTTCCTTTAGGCGCGTACTGCAGTTGGACTCCTCTCTTGCCCTTCAGGTGATAATTATTATGTTTATTGGTATCTCGTTCGAAACAGGGTGGAGACAAATAGTCACCTAGCCTTCCTAATTTGTTCACAGTTTACTACATATATGGCCATCTATTTTTTTGCCTATCTTTTCTCTATCTTTCGTATTAAAAGCCTCCTTCACCATATGGTACCTTTACCTACAATTGCGTTGACTCCGGCCTTATTAATCTCTTGCCAGCTTTTTTCCCACCAGCACTGTGTACGTCTCTTGTTTATCTCGACCGCTGACTAGTTAACTTTTCCGTCTGCTTCGAATGCAAATGCTTCTGGAAGATGAGCACGGCATACAGGTCTCGCTGGGTGAATATCTTCCCATTACATTACGGTGGCTTAGTCACTTCCGGGCTAATTTTGTAGCCCACACATGCCCCTCTTCCCCTGATTCCTTTCTCTCCGTTTTTATAAATCGCCATGGTCGTTTTCGCTTCCATGCTTTGCATCTGATTTATGGTTTGTTTTTCTCTCACTCTGTTTTTTTGTGACTTCCGGCTGTCTGTTTACAGGAACAGCCTGTAATTGGTTAACATCTTTTTTGACCTCTTCCTCCATTTCGTGTCCATGCTTTTGAGGCAGAGATATTTGTGTATTTTAGCCGGCCATTAGTTCTTGTACATGTTCCTTAGTCTTTCTCAGAAACTACTTTGCCCCCTTTTTCCGACTTCAAAATAAGCCCAACCCTTGTTATCTTGCGCTACCTCAGATGTTGTTTTACCGTATATCGGTCCTCGAAGCCTGCTAGCCCACCGACCTCTGGTTAATCTCCAATCCTGACAAGATTTCTGACTTAAAGCACAGAATTGCATTTGCTTACGTTAGCGCTGGCAGCTGCACACTTTTCCGAGTTCCTCGCACCACATTGCATTAATTGTAGCCCGAAAGTGCTCTAATGATTCATACTGTTGCATTCAACATCCCTTTCATTTTTGGGTCTCCTTGGTGGACGCTTGAGCAGAAATTTCCTTCGTTTCTATGTGCACAAAGGTATTTACATTGCTTGACTGTAAGCATGATTTGCTGGTGAATCGACACCACGTCATTAGTCGTCTCTTCATTAAATTTCATAATTCCCGATGCCTTTGTAATAAAATTAAGGCCTAGATAAATGTCACTTCATTGTCACCTGGGATGCGTTCGCAAGTCTGCGTAAATACCTTGCATTGTCCGCTAGTAGTATAGTGTCGTCCACATTCATCAGCCCAGGGACTCACTGTTTCAGTATGTGCCCTTTAGTGATGTAAGGTACAAATAAAATCTGATTCAGTGTTTTCCAGTCCCCTGTCTCTGCCCTTAACATAAGACGGGAATAACAATGACGAAAGAGGGCATCCTATTGCTTCAGTCCTTGCTGAATTTCCACTAGTCCTGTGCATTACCATAATTCCTACGATTTGTACACGCGTGTTCCTATATATCTCCCTTAGCAGCTCCGAGAAATCTTCAGCTATGCCCGTTGGTTTGGGAATATCCCATAACAATTCCATGTTTACGTTGTCGTAAGCTCCCTTAATATGTAAATATGCTGTCCAGAAACATTCATTTCAAGCTGCTTAAATATCTAAGTATTGCGTTCGTACAATTATATTATCCTCTACGTGTCTGCTTGGTCTGAATTCATTCTGTAGTTCCCAGAGTATATCGTTTTTCTCCGCTCACTTCAACAGCTCTAATTATATGGCTTGTGCTGCCGTTCTATATATGACTGATGTTACTGTAACTGGCCTGCACGAGCTCGTTTTATCCTTATGACATTTTACCTTATAGATATGCTTTATTCTGGTTTCACGCCGCCAAATTTGATGTTTTTCTTTTAATATGTCACTCTTTGGGCCCAGCTCTATGATTAGCGGTATTGGGACTTCGTCTCGTCCGGCTGCCGCATTGCCAGGGACATAGACGCTGCCTAGGTTAAATTCTGAGCTCTCCCGCTGCTCTTTTTCTGGTTCTGGTTGATTCTGGACTGTGCTTTCTTTCTTTCTTTCTTTCTTTCTTTCTTTCTTTCTTTCTTTCTTTCTTTCTTTCTTTCTTTCTTTCTTTCTTTCTTTCTTTCTTTCTTTCTTTCTTTCTTTCTTTCTTTCTTTCCGAAGTCCTCACTAAGAACGTCACCCATGCACCGCAGCGCTCCGTCTCCTTCGAAGATGTTGCCGTCTTCATTGCTTAAAGCCGTTTGCGAATTCTGGAAGGTGGACTCACCCTTCGACTATGCTGCGGTATCCAGCGGTGGGCCACCGCGATGTCCTCGCGTAACCACCGAGACACGCAGTGCTCCTGTGTGGGAGAACGCCGAGAAACATGCCATGTATGAGGCGCGGGACCTGTTTGGCATAAAGGTAACTTAGTATGAAGTGCGTTGTGCCGCCGGGCTCCTTTTTCGCGCTATAGTATACTCTACAGACAGACAGACAGACAGACAGACAGACAGACAGACAGACAGACAGACAGACAGACAGACAGACAGACAGACAGACAGACAGACAGACAGACAGACAGACAGACAGACAGACAGACAGACAGACAGACAGACAGACAGACAGACAGACAGACAGACAGACAGACAGACAGACAGACAGACAGACAGACAGACAGACAGACAGACAGACAGACAGACAGACAGACAGACAGACAGACAGACAGACAGACAGACAGACAGACAGACAGACAGACAGACAGACAGACAGACAGACAGACAGACAGACAGACAGACAGACAGACAGACAGACAGACAGACAGACAGACAGACAGACAGACAGACAGACAGACAGACAGACAGACAGACAGACAGACAGACAGACAGACAGACAGACAGACAGACAGACAGACAGACAGACAGACAGACAGACAGACAGACAGACAGACAGACAGACAGACAGACAGACAGACAGACAGACAGACAGACAGACAGACAGACAGACAGACAGACAGACAGACAGACAGACAGACAGACAGACAGACAGACAGACAGACAGACAGACAGACAGACAGACAGACAGACAGACAGACAGACAGACAGACAGACAGACAGACAGACAGACAGACAGACAGACAGACAGACAGACAGACAGACAGACAGACAGACAGACAGACAGACAGACAGACAGACAGACAGACAGACAGACAGACAGACAGACAGACAGACAGACAGACAGACAGACAGACAGACAGACAGACAGACAGACAGACAGACAGACAGACAGACAGACAGACAGACAGACAGACAGACAGACAGACAGACAGACAGACAGACAGACAGACAGACAGACAGACAGACAGACAGACAGACAGACAGACAGACAGACAGACAGACAGACAGACAGACAGACAGACAGACAGACAGACAGACAGACAGACAGACAGACAGACAGACAGACAGACAGACAGACAGACAGACAGACAGACAGACAGACAGACAGACAGACAGACAGACAGACAGACAGACAGACAGACAGACAGGAAACTTTAATTGGTCCGAAGGGACTACGTTGTCGTAGTCGCGGGCCGCACCCGCGCCGGGGGCGGAAGACCGTGATCTTCAGCCCTGGCGCAGGCCCTTTGGACAGCCCGAAGTTGGACTTGATGGTTGTCGCTCTTGACGGCTTCATCCCAATCTTCTTGCCTGTTGAAAGGCGAGTGGCGCAACACAGAACATTGCCACAGCATGTGGTTCAAAGTGGATCGTTCCTCGCCGCAGTCTGGGCAGCGGGGATCCACACCCGGAGTGTAGTGGCTCAGCCTTGAGCGAGACGGAAAGGAGCCCGTCTGCAGCATTCTCAGCACCGACGCCTCGGGTCTGCCTAGCTTCGGGTGAGGAGCCGGAAACTGTCTGCGTCCCAGCTGGTAGTGAGCAGTTATCTCGTGGAAAGTTAGCAGCGGGTCCGTGGTTCGGTCGATCCCCTGCGAAGCTGGGCCCCTCGGACCGGCGCGGTTGATGAGACCTCGCGCCTGGTCGTGGGCCAGCTCATTCGGGTTGATCGAGCCAGGGGAGACGTTCCGGCCCATGTGAGCCGGGAACCAAGTGATGACGTGACGGGCCGTGCCTGTCTTGCGGGTCCTCAGCACTGCTGCAGCCTCGGCCGAGACCGAGCCGGCGAGAAAGGCCATCGCCACCGACCTGGAGTCTGTGAAGATATGCGTGCGCCCGGGTTCGCACAGAGCCAGCGCCACTGCGACTTGCTCTGCGACGGACGCCGTCGAGCGCTGTATAGACGCCGCATTCAGGATCTTGCCCTGGGGGTCAGCCACCGCGGCCACGTAGGAGTTTGATCCCGGATACCGCGCCGCGTCGACAAAGGACGCGAGCTCTGGGTTCTGCAGAGCAGTCTTGATGATTGCTCGGGCTCTGGCTGCGCGCCGGGCCTCGTTGTGCTGTGGATGAACGTTCCTCGGGAAGGGGGAGACTCGAAAGGCGTCCCTATCACCCTCGCAGAGCGGGACTGCGCACGACTCCTCGGCCATGGCTGCCAGACCCGCCATCTCGAGTATTCGACGGCCAGCCTTGGTAGTAGAGAGGCGAACGATCTGTGCCGTTTTCTGTGCTTCGACCACTTCGCTCAGCTCTACTAGTAGAGTATACTTTCTCGCGCTAGTAGTATACTCTACTTGAGCTTGGACGATGACGACGACGACGACGTTGTTGTTGTTGTTGATGATGATGACGACGACGACGACAACGACGACGACGACGACGACGACGATGATGATGATGATGATGATGATGATGATGATGATGATGATTCATTGTCATTTCCTTTGAAATGAGCCCGTTACAAACAACCACCTAGCCAGCTTGAGGTAATCGGGCATTGCCGTCTAGCGTTTTGCCAATCTCTCCTTGATCATTTCTCATTCTTAAGACCTTTGTATCAACGTTGTAGGGTTGCCTATGTCCGTAAAGTATCGGGTCCTTTTAATCACTTCTGTGCTGGCCACCCTAGCGCTCCGATGATGTTGTTGTTGTTGTTGATCATGATGATGATGGTGATAATTTATTTGCATCACCTTTGAAACGGGGCGGTGACAAATAATTGTCTAACCTGCTCGAGCTTATAAGGTGTGCAATACATGCTTATCAGTCAAGCGCGTTATCTACCCCCGTCTCTTTAATCTTTTCTACCTCTCTTTATTTGGCTATATGAGAGTTGCACAACTGTATATAAATGAGGGCTGAAAGCAACATCTTTGGGAACCTCACGGGCCGCACTTCATAGGAAATGTCTCATCCTTGTGGAAAGACGTTCCGTTTGGTGTCGTTCGCTGTCTTCCTCAGCACATGCAAATCAATGACAGCCGGCATCCCGTAAACTCGCATCGAAGGGCCGGAGTGGAAATGATGCCGTCGGCGTCATATAATCACCGTCGTGTTGCTGCTGTTGTCGTGGTGCATACCACTAGCACAGCTGTAAATGCACTAGCGTTTACGAAGGATAGATAGTAATTGCACCGGCATATCCTGGGATTTGCTGCCGAACTATGTTAGTGGAGACTTGTTTGTTTGCAAAGCGCGCGTCTGTTGCCAAGAAATAATCAGATCGCGTCTCTTCTAAAAATGTTTATTACCAACACGTATACGAAAAAAAATAAAGAACGCCGAAAAGGAAGATTGTATGGCCATACAGTTTAGTAATATTTAAAACACCAGCAAATAAGGGCCCACAGGATCACGAGAACGAGAGAACTGTTAGGTTGCGTGTAATGAATAGTGAACTACCGGCTACCAACTGAACGAACCCCAGATTATACGCAAAATTCCCGCGCGACTGGCGGCTCGAGGTACGGTATTCGCGGCCTTGTTTCATGCTAGTAAAAACAATTTTATGTAGCACGTATTAAGCAACAAAAAGCTTTGTGGGGAGCTTTTCATGCAGCTCTACAGTTTTCTCATAGACACTTTTTATCTAACGATAATATTTGAGAAGCAGAATAAATTATTAGGACTAATTATGTAATTAGGCGGAATGCAAAATATTAAGCTGAGTATCTACAAGTGACGGCAAACAACGTTAATTTGGGTCTGTCCCGCTACATTGCATTTGCATATTTTTATGTCTTGGTGCATGATTGTTGTGACAACCTGTAGTGCAATTATGGTAGACGCTCTTAAGGCCTGTTTCCTAAGCACGCGCACATATTTTTCCATGCAATTATGATTTTAATGATGTGGATGATCATGCGGACCCTTCAGAATACGGCATGTGGCCACATTGGGGCAGAGTCAGGAATAGGGTGATTGCAAGCACGGATAATTTCAGTATCGAATGACGAACTAGAAAAACTCAAACTTGGTATGAACAGCTACTGTGCAATTGAGAATTGAGATGAGATGGCTTATTGATTACAGTTATAATAGCAAATTTATTCATTGTTATTATTATTTTTATTGGCATGGAGATATTCCTAAACAGCTTGGAAATATTCCCTTCGTTGCTCGAAAGTGCTCGTGTGGTGCTTGCGCGTATCGTGAAACACGAATACCGTAATAATAAGTAAAGGTGTCGTCGATATTTCGGTTAACGCGGTCAGCATACAAAGACAACCCAAAGATTACGCTTGAAAACCTACTTCTTTAATAACATCAACTACACCAAATGAAGCACAACATTCAATATTACACGCCGCGAGTGTACTAAGATATCATTGGTCATCGTGAATCATTGCGAATAAATTGAGAAAATGTTTATGACCAAGTAGTCTGGTCCGCCCGTCCCATCGTCGTCAATGTGTGCGGGATGTTGCAGGCCTTCCCTGCGTCGTCTAGTCCAACCGCGTGCTACTCACGTCACTGCATGAGCGCGCACAGAAGGAACCCCAAACAGCATTGGGCCCACGCAACGACCATGGTAAGACTGCAATGCCGAGGCAGGGCAAAGAGAGTACCAGAGTATATAAGGATCACCTGCCAGATGAAGGACACTCATACCATCGTTCGCTCCGGCCTGCAGCTGGATCAATTCACCCTCAGCATCACTCTTACCACAGGGAAGTACTGGTAACGTGTCACAAGTGGGTTTCTTGAGACTCGTCCCCTTAATCGATGGCTTGCCCGACGTTTTTCCGACGCTTCCGACAGCACTGCCAGACGTCACGCACTCTTCGTAGACAGTCACACCGTTCATATGGGGAAGGGAGGGCGAGTGCGGGGCTGTGACAATGCCCGCGTCGCCATCATCTTCTTCAGGATCAGTCTCGTGAAAAGAGCCGGGGAAAAGTGTCGGAGTCTTGTCGGTTGTAGTTGTTGGTGATAACGTCATCTTGTCGTTGTCGTTACCCTCTTGCACTACTGAACCTTTCTCCTTCCTGTACTTCAACAAGGCATGGACTTTCAGGGGTGGAGAATCATCCTTCTGGGTCGGTGCACAATACTCCTCATCCTCATCAGTGCTACCGTTGTAGTAGTGGCACGGCTGGGGTATTTCGCATAGGTCGAAACTAAGCTCGTGCGGTCCTGACATGAGGCGCAGGTGTATTTCCTCCAGTTGCGTGCGAGTAGACATGGAGCCTTTCGTCCCGTCGTTTTCCAGCACTTCGTGATTGAGGGACTGCGTGACTGCGTTAAGCCTGTCGCGTTCATCGTGGTTGACGTCTGCTGCATATGGCAGTATTACTGCACTCATCGTTTTCTCTTCATCCTTCTCCATGTGTCTTGCCATCCTGGCGACGAAAAGTTCGACGCCGTGCTTAACGAGCGGAAGCGCAAGTTTGACTGCGGCCAAGACCTTATTGTCGATACCGCTCCGGTGGTTCGCTAGGAGGCACTGGACGCATATATAGCTGCGTTGGAGCCGGTGGTGAAGCAGGTCGAGACCCAGGCTCAGCAGTAAACGCTCGCCCAGCTGGTGGCCCTCCTGCACCAAAAGAGCAATCACTGGGAGGGCCGCAGCAGCGTCGCCATTCCCCACTCGCGAAAACACTACGTCATCCTGTAGACATGCAACTGAAGCAGCGCGGACTACTGCGGCGCACAAGCAAGTGTTGTCAAAAGTGTAAGGGATCCTTGTGTCAGCAGGAGGAAAAGGAATTGGTCGAGGCGTGATGCAGGAAAAGAGCCGGTCTAATAGCTTATTGTGAGATGACCTTCCAGGTGGTCTCGGTGTAAGGAAAAGTGCGCTGCACAGTAGCTCCAGCAATCCGGAAGCCTTCGCGCCCAACGAAGGGTGACAGTGAGCTGGGGGCAGCGAGCGGCAACCAGTCACATCAATGCGGCATAAGGACGCGGAGAAGCGCGCAACACGATCCTGGTTGCTCGAAGTGGCTGCGGACGAAGATCTGCACACAGATAGTTTTGACAGCTGCAGCACGTGACCCGATTGCTTGGTGCTTTGCAATAACTCCGGAGTGTCCAGCATACTGGTCCGTGCGTCAGCACCTTGGTGATGCGCAGACGCCGAACGTTGTTGCTGGCGAGGAAGTCGCCGCTCAGCCGTTGTGAGGAGCAGGATCCACAGATGCAGCATTTGGTCGTCGTCACAGTCAGTAGCCTCGGTGTACGTAGCGAAAAGGATTCCTGAAGCTAATTGCTCTGCGCTAGCCCGTTGGTGATGAGCTGACGTAGGTAGTCTTGGCTGCCGAGAACGCCGAGGCAGTCCTTCTCGATCGCTCTTTGCGGGTGGGTTGGGACCGAGCAAACTCGTCGAACGTAGTAGTTCTTCGTGCAGCGGTGAAGCGCCTTCGGCTACGCCAACACATGTTATTCTTCGTCGAACTTCAGGCACTGCGGATGCTCTGGCCATCGCGATACAGACCGCTGCCTGAAGTGATCGCGTGCGACTTGCTTGTCTGACTGGGACGTTGCTGACTATGGAACACGGCGACCTAGGCTTCTTTCTCGCTATCTTCTCTGACTGTGCGTGAACTCACGTGGAAACACTTCTTTCTCATTGCGCAGCGCCGCGTGCTCGGCTGTGAATAAGTAAAGGCAATGAAGAGGCTTCGAAAAATGCTTGCTCGGTTATATGTATATTATCCTTCCTTAAGGGTGTACTTATTTACACGCGATGATTAAAATGCTTGCAGCTGCGCGCGACTACAAAAAAAAAACATAAACACTAACACCCGAACTAGCTAAGGAATAAAATACCATATGGCATCTCTGGTGCGACGCTAGACCCTTGTGCTGCATGAAGAATTGCTAACGGGGCACTGTGCCCATGCGAGATGTTGTGTATAGAGGAATTGCAAGGGCATGGTGATGTAGCGATGTTAGCGAGGCAATAGTAAACCAGCGCCAAGTAAAAAGAAGGTAATTGATGCTGACGCCACAAAAACAGCGTAGAAATTAAATGGCCGGTTCTCTGGGTGCCTAGTTGGAAATGACATTCCAGCATGTAAGCGTGAATCTGATTCTTCATTGCACGGCATAACAACATATGGTTTTAGCTGACCGTCGTTAACGGCCCATTCGCTCTAAATTCACGTGCTGAGATGCTACACAGAACTGTTTTTATTTTGGCAGTTTTTAAGGGCCCGTCTCCGAAATGTGGGAGTGAAGTGCAGAGTGCTTGACTGGAAAACGACGAGAAAGGCAAGTTGACGCACCGCAACGCTCTCTTAAATACCTGGGAATCACGCATGATGGGAAGCTAAACTGCAAAACGCACACTGATAATGTCGCGTGTAATGCAAGTCGTGCCGTGGGATGATTGCGTAAGATGAGTAACCGACGATGTGCATTGCGAAGACATACTTTAATTATGATATATAAAATGTATGTCTCACCCATCATGGAATTTGGGTGTCTTGTTTTCCGGCAGCCCAGCTAATAAAATGCCGCCTCTGGTTTTATCACCAAGGTAAGCTCCGTTCTGTATAATGAAGCGCGAATACCATGTTTAAAAAGTAGATTCAGGATCCTCAGAGTTTAAATGTACCTAAATATGTACGATTCTCTTCAAAGGAAACCAACGAATGTTTTCAATAATGGACCTAGTTCATTTTTAATAATCATTAGCCGCGAGTACGCACACCTCAGATTGTGTTTCTACAGGCACAGCTAAATGCATTGAAAGTACAAATTCAACGTATTCAACCAACAGGTCAATCTAAGATAAGCATCCAGATAGAATTTGACTTATTTTCTCCTGAAATGCTAAACTAATGCCCCACCAATATTTAAATGGCCAATTACTAGTTTACCTTTCTCACCTGGGAACAGGCAATATAATAGCCACTGATGCTTCGCTGTCTGAAGAGAAGGCTGGCGTAGGCATTTTCTCTCGTGCTCTCTGTTGGTCCTTTTCTATAGGGCTTTCAGATTACACGCCTATTTTCATAGCAGAATTATTAGCTATTGTTTGAGCACTGCGGGAACTTCCGCCTAATTAATCGACAGCTGTCGTATTTACAGATTCTCTAGCGGTAGGTCTGTCGCTTTCCACAGCAAGGAATACAGCTGTTTCAAGTATGTTTCAAAATTTAGTCCCTACAACTTTACAAAAAATTTATTTGCTGTGGTTTCCTGGCCACCGGGGTTTATACTTAAATGAAATGGCAAGTGTATAGGAAAGAACCTTTTTAAATGGACCTTTGACCCATGCTTTACCGGATATAGCTTACATCACTGCATCCAGATATAGAAAATTATCGTATTAAGTAAGTTATCGCTGATACCAACTGCATACTTTTAGCAGCTAAATTTTGATGGAGAAAACAGTGGTATCCTTCTCGGCAATTGGAAGTTACGTACACCAGACTACGCTGTCGTATCCCGCAATTGAATTTTTATTTACATCGAGCTGGTCTGACGATGTCCCCTCTATGCCACAATTGTAAATAAATTGAATCAGTAGACCACTCCTTTTTATCGTGTAGATGATATCCACACCATAGAAAGATATTACTCGAAGCTCCACTCTGCAAAATAGGATTAGCGTTAAGTATACGAGTATTATTTTCATTTGGGGCATCCACACAGGCTATAGTCACAGAAACATTTTTTCCTTAGTATTTGATTACTTAACTGAACCAAAACGAGTTCCCTGGTAATTATTTTATGTTTATTCCAGATATCCAATCTGCGTTCATTTCACCTGAATTGGCTACCCTCAATTCTTTAATAATATTAATTTCTCCTTGACATTACCTTTTTTTTTAGCATTCACCGTCTGACTGCTCATTGGCAAGCTAGTCTAGTTATTGCATCATCTCCTTACTTTGTATTTCTTTTACTTCGGGTTTTCACAAAAGATTAAAAATGACTTAGATCACATACGGCAGAGATCATGAGCTCCTGACTGGAAGCTTGCCGTTATCATTGAAAAGGAAGGTATACAATCAGTGCATATTACTGGTGCTGACATATGGGGCAGAGACTTGGAGACTGACAAAAAAGCTTGAGAACAAGTTAAGAACTGCGCAAAGAGCGATGTAACGAAGAATGCAAGGCATAACATTAAGAGACAGAAAGAGAGCGGTTTGGATCAGAGCGCATACTAATTTACATGAATAGAAAAAAATGCCGTTGGCCAGGTCATGTAATGCGTAGAGTAGATAACCATTGGGCCATTAGGGTGACAGAATGGGTGCGAAGAGAAGGGAAGCTCGGTCGAGGACGGCAAAACACTACGTGGGTGATGAATTTAGGAAATGTGCGTGTGCTAGTTGGAACCGGTTGGCGCAGGACAGGGGTAATTGGAAATCGCGGGGATGATGGGATGAAAATAGGTTGATGATGATGATTATGATGATGATGATGATGATGATGAAACCTCCTGCTTTAAAACATTCATGCTAAATTCGGGAGCTAGTAACTGCTTGTCACAAAGTTCACTTGGGACAGGTATTAACGGCGCCGATTGTTGCCTTTACAACGCAATGTACGGGGTGCATACCACTGGCACAGCTGTAAATGCACTAGCATTTACGAACGATGGATAGTAACTGTACCGGTATATCGTGGCATTTGCTACCGAACTATGTTAGTGGAGTCTTTTTTGTTTACAAGCGGCGCTTCTGTTGCCAAGAAATCTTCCGATCGCGTCTCTTCAAAAAGCGTTTATTACAAACACGTATGCGAAAAAAACGATAAAATGCAGACAGAGAAGATCGTATTTTCACACAGTTTAGTGGTATTGACAACGCCATCAAATAAGGGCCCATAGGTTCACAACAGAAACATTAGGTTGCGTGTAATAAAGACTGCACCACCGACTGCAGACCTAGAGAACGCCTAATACACCCAAGATTCCCGCGTGAGTGGCCGTTCGAGGTACTGTGTTCGCGGGCTTATTTCACACTAGTAGAAAAGCACGTATTAAGCAACATAAAGCTGTGTCGGGAGTTTTTCATACAGCTTTACAATTTTCTCATTGGCTCATTCCATCTAACTATGATATTTGTGAAGTCGATTAAATAATTAGAACGAATTATGTAATTAGGCGGAATGCAAAAAAATAATCTGTGTATCTACAAGAGACGGCAAACAACATTATCTTGGGTCTGCCCAGCTAAGTTGCATTTGCATATTTTTTAATTTTGGTGCATGATAGTTGGCACGCCCCAGTAGTGTCATTATGGTAGACACTATTGAGGTCTGTCTCCTAAGCACGCGCACCTATTTTTCTTGATAATGATGATGATAATGATGTGGATGATCATCATGGTCCTTCAACATATGAGATGTGCCCACAAGGTGGCAGAGCCATGAATAGAGTGATTGCAAGCAAGGACAATTTCAGTATCGAATGACGATGTAGAAAATCTATAACTTGGTACGAATAACTTCTGTGTAATTTAGAATTCAGATGAGATGGTTTATTGATTGCATTTCTAATAGTCACGTACGTCTGCTTCTTCTTTTATTATTTTTTTGGGCATGGAGATATTTCTTAACATCTTGGAAATATTCTCTTCGTTGCTCGAAAGTGATCGTGTGGTGCTTGCACGCATCGCGAAACACGAATACAGTGTGAACCAAAAGTAAAGGCGTCGTCGTTACTTCGGTTAGCGCGATCAGCATACAAAGACAACTCCACAATTGCGCGTGAAATCCTATTCCTTTAATTAGATTAGATGCATCAAATGAAGCACTATATTGAAGATCATATGCTGTGAGTGCACTAACATATGAAAGGTCATCGCGAATAATTTGCCAATAAATTGGGAAAATGTTTATCACCAAGAAGTAAGGTCCGCCCGTCCCGTCGTCGTCAATGTATGCGGGAAGCCTGCACTGCATCGCCTCTTCCAGCGTCATGCTGCTCCGGTCTCTACACGAGCGAGCACGATGATGCCAAGACTACAACGGCGACTACAAGAGTACAACAAGGAATGGACTTTCATGGGTGGAGAATCATCCTTCTGGGTCGGTGCACAGCACTCCTCGTCGTCATCGTTGCCGCCGTTGTAGTAGTGGCATGAACGGGGTACTTCGCATAGGTAGAAAAGCTCGGGCGGATCTGACAGGAGGCACCGGTGTCTTTCCTCCGGTTGCGTGCGATAACACATGGAGGCTTCCGTCCCACGAGATTCCTCCACTTCGTTGTTGAGGGACTGCGTGCCTGCATTCAGCCTGTCGCGTTCATCCTTGTATACGTCTGCTGCATATGGCTGTGTTACTGCAGTCAACGTTGTTTCTTCATGCTGCTTCATGTGTCTTGCCACCCTGTCAAGGAAAAATTCGACGCCTTGCATTACGAGGGATAGTGTAAGTTTGACATCGGCCCGGACCTTATCGCCTAGACCTCTGCGGCGGTTTTCTTGGATGCAGTGGAGGCAAATATAGCTGCGTTTGAGCCGCTGGTTAATCAGGTTGAGACCCAGGGCCAGCAGTAAATGTTCACCCAGCTGGTCGCCCTCCTGCACCAGAAGTGCAGTCACCGGCAGGACCCCAACAGAGTCGCCATTCTTCATCTGCGCAGCGCGTACGTCATACTGGAGGCGTGCAATTGAGGCAACACGGACGAGCATGACGCTCCCGAAGCTGTTGTCAAAGACGCAACAGGTCTCGGTGAAAGCAATGCGGGAGGCAAAAGAACCATGTATGCCGCAGCAGTCCCGTCGCGCTGGGTACCTTGTGAATGACGACTTTCCAGGTGGTCGTGTCGCACGCTCAGGCGAACGGTGAAGCAGTGCCACAAATCCTGGAGTTTCCGCGTCTTGCGCATGACCACCGTGCGTCGGCGGTGGCGATCGGCAATCAGTCACGAAAATTCGGCATCTGGATGCGGACAAGCACACATGTTTCGGGTGTCTGGAAGTCGTATTCCACGAAGCCCTGCGCACAGTCATTTGTGAGGGCTGCAGCGCATAACTCGATTGCTTGGTGCTTTCCGACAGCTCCGGAGTGTCCAGCATACTGGTCCATGCCCCAGCACGTTGGTGATGCGTTGACGCAGAGCGTTGTTGCTGCCGAAGAAGGAGCCGCTCAGCCGTCGTGAGGAGCAGGATCCTCAGATGCCGCAGCCGGTCGCCGTAACTGGCGCTGACCTCGACGTACAGAGCAAACAGGATTTCCGGAACTAGTTGCGCTGCATGATCTCGTTGGTGATGCGGTGACATAGGTATTATTTGCCGAAAACGCCGAGCTAGTCCTCGATGGCTCTTGCTGGGTGGGTTAGAACGCAGTGCCGAAGCTTCAAGCTCTCGCGGCTCGCCACGAAGAGGCCTATGTTGTCGTTCCTCGTGCAACTGAGCAGTGGATCCAGCAACGCCAGGAAATCTTGCTTTTCGTCGAGGTTCAGGCGCTGCATATCGGCTGGACATGGCGATGCTGACCTCGAGATCCACTTGTATTGATGGCTTGCGACACAAGTGCACTTGAATCAGTGAGACTTTCTTGTCCGTCATGGACGGTTCGGGCCGCTGGAAGATGGCGACCGAGGCTTCGTTTTCTTTGTCTTTTCTGAATGAGCGTCAGCTGCACGGGGACACGCGGAAACACTTCTTTCTCGTGGCGTAAGTCCGCGTGTTCGGCTGTGAAGAATTGAAGAGAACGAAAGGCTTCGAAAATTTCTTACGCTGTTATATGTAATCTCTCCTTAGAAATGGTGCACTGGTTTCTGCGGGACATTTACAACTTGTATATTCCATACGATTGAAAAGATGAGAAAAAAAAGTAAGACCCTTATTAGCTAGTAAACAAAAAATCCGCAGAACCGATCTCACGATGAATCCCGACGGTAATGCGATAAGCAAGCAAGCAATATAGCGATAGACCGCATCCGCCGCCGAAACGCGTCATCTGTTAGGTGCGTACTGCAGTTGGACTCATCTCTTGCAATTCAGATGATGATGTTTATGTTTATTGGCATCTCATTTGAAACAGGGTGGAGACAAATAGTCACCTAGCCTTCTTATTTTATTCACACTTTACTACATATATCGCCAGCTATTCTTTTGCCTATCTGATCTCTATCTTTCGTATTAAATGCCTCTACACCATATCGTACCTTTACCTACAATTGCGCTGACTCCGGCCTTATTAATCACATGCCAGCTTTTTACCCACCAGTACTGCGTACGTCTCTTGCTTATCTCGACCGCTGACTTCGAATCCAAACGCTTCTGGAAGGTGAGCGCTGCATACAGGGCCGGTATTTTGTAGCGATGCCTTTTCCCATGCTATATGCTTTTTCAGGCTTTTCGCGCTTGGCCAGTGGTCAGAGCGACGGTATGCTCACATTATCAACGGGATCAGGGGGCCGTATGTGGTGGATGATAAGAATAGCATAGAATAAGGCATAAGGCGTCGCTACAACATAGCGGCCCAGAGATCGCTGGGTGAAAATCTTGGCATAACATGTCGGTGTGCCCAGTCACTTCCGTGCGAATTTTGTAGCCCACACATGCCTCTTCCTATGACACATATTTGCTCCGGTATAGTCTTGTCTTCAGCCAGCCAGCTCGACTTCAAATAGCAAGCCCCGGTTCTTATCGTTATGATACACATCGCCTCTCCCCCTGATTCCTTTCTTGCCGCTTTTATAAATCGCCATGGTCGTTTTCGCTTCCATCCTTTGCATTCGATTTACGGTTTCTTTTTCTCTCACTTTCTTTTTTTATGACTTCCGGCTATCTGTTTAAAGAACAGCCTGGACTTGATTGACACCATTCTTGACCTCTTCCTACATTTCGTGTCCATACTTCGAGGCAGAAATATTTGTGTATTCTAGCCGGCCATTTGTTCTCGTGCATGTTCATTAGTCTTTCTTCAAAACTACTTTGCTCCCCTTTTCCGACTCCAAATAAGCCCAACCCTTGTTATCTTGCGCTACCTCAGATGTTGTTTTACCTTAGGTCCCTGAAGCCTGCCGACCCTCCGACCTCTGGTTAATCTCCAATCCTGACAAGATTTCTTACTTAAAGCACAGAATTGCATTTGCTTACGTTAGCGCTGGCACCTTCACACTTTTCCTAGCTCCTCGGACCACATTGCATTAATTGTAGCCCGAAAGTGCTCTAATGATTCATACTGTTGCATTCAACTTCCCTTTCATTTTTGGGTCTGCTTTGTGGACGCTTGAG
Source organism: Dermacentor albipictus (assembly GCF_038994185.2). Classification (NCBI taxonomy): domain Eukaryota; kingdom Metazoa; phylum Arthropoda; class Arachnida; order Ixodida; family Ixodidae; genus Dermacentor; species Dermacentor albipictus. The sequence continues at coordinate 245,872,247 of NC_091821.1, read as the reverse complement.
CAGAAATTTCCTTCGTTTATGTGTGCACAAATGTATTTACATTGCTTGACTGTAAGCATGACTTGCTGCTGAATCGATGCCACGTCATTAGTCGTCTCTTCATTAAATTTCACAATTCCCGATTCCTTTGTATTAAAATTAAGGCCTAGATGAATGTCACTTCATTGTCACCTGGGATGCGTTCGCAAGTCTGTGTAAACACCTTGCATTGTCTGCTAGTCGTCCACATGCATCAGTCCAGGGACCCTCTGTTGCACTATTTGCCCTCTAGGGATGTAAGGTATAAATAAAACCTGATTCAGTGTTTTCCAGTCCTCTGTCCCGGCCCTTAACATAAGACGTGAATAACAATGGCGAAAGAGGGCATCCTATTGCTTCAATCCTCGCTGAATTTCGACTAGTCCTGTGCATTACCAGAATTCCTATGATTTGTACTCGGCTGTTCCTATATATATTCTTCAGCAGCTCCCAGAAATCTTCAGCTATTACCGTTGGTTTGGGAATATCTCATAACAATTCCATGTTTACGTTGTCGTAAGCTCCCTTAATATGTAAATATGGTGTCCATAAACGTCTATTCCAAGCTACTTAAATATCAAAGTGTTGCGTTAGTACAATTATATTATCCTTTAAGGTCTGCTTGGTCAGAATTCATTCTGTAGTTGCCCGAGTATATTGTTTTTCTCCGCTCACTTCAACAGCTCTAATTATATGACTTGCGCTGCCGTTCTATATGTGACTGATGTTACTGTAACTGGCCTGTATGAGCTCGTTTTATCCTTATCACATTTTACCTTATAGATAAGATTTATTATGCTTTCACTGCCGCCCAATTTGATGTTTTTCTGTTAATATGTCATTCTTTGGACCCAGCTCTATGATTAGCGGTATTCGGATTTGGTCTCGTCCGGCTGCCGCATTGCCAAGGAAATAGACGCTGCCTAAGTTAAATTCTGAGCTCTCACGCTGCTCTATTGCTGGTTCTGCTTGAGTATGGACTGCGCTTTCTTTCTTTCTTTATTTCTTTCTTTCTTTCTTTCTTTCTTTCTTTCTTTCTTTCTTTCTTTCTTTCTTTCTTTCTTTCCTTCTTTCTTTCTTTCTTTCTTTCTTTCTTTCTTTCCGAAGTCCTCACTAAGAACGTCACCCATGCACCGCAGCGCTCCGTCTCCTTCGAAGATGTTGACGTCTGCATCGCTTAGAGCCATTTGCGAATTCTGGAAGGGGGACTCACCCTTCGCACATGCTGCGCTATCTA